>NC_045162.1:26968439-26983439 GCF_900700415.2 Clupea harengus | reverse complement strand
ATGTGGAGCCATCATTCATCATAGCTAATCACGCTTTTTCCTTCAGTCTTTGAGTAAACTGTTCTTTTTCGACACTTAGCAGTTAGACATTTTACATGTTTACAAAAGGGGAGTACAGTGACAAAATATCATCATAGTGTACCGTTTCTCCCCTGATGCTCTTTGCTCCGGTTGTACGCTCCGCCTCGCTCAGTGCATCTGCTTTGCTTTAGCGGGGCACCGAGCGATTCACGGAGACGGACGCGGAGGGGCCTGCTCATCAGCGCTAATTCGCTTAAAGTTTCGTGGGGCCGCGTTTGAATTACAGCAACGTCCCTGCCTTGTGTCCCGCAATCGCGCTGCCACTGCTGTGTCTGCCCCTCTCACCCCCGCCCCCCCTCCCCCCCCTCCCCAAAAAACAAAAAGACGGGACACACAAAACAAGAGTTTTGCGAAGCTTCAACATAGGGGAAGAATGGTTTGTGACAGACAGGGCCTGGTGCCGGACAGGGGTTTGGCAGGAGAAGAAGGAGGGGTAGGAGGTGGTACGTGGGGTGTGCGTGTGAGGAGAAGTCGGAGCTGTCATACAGCAGGAGTTGCTGTCTCCCATGTGACCCTGTTACGGCGATGGAGCGCACGGACTCAAACGCCAGACGTTTAAGTCCTTCCTCCCTCGCTCTGCGTCGCCAGGAATTTTATTGCATTGATTTCATATTTGGTTCTTTTTCGTTTCGAGCGGCTCGCAGCGCTCATTACACGGAGTAAAATGGCGCCGTGCGGTGAAACACCAGTGTGCTGCTTCCCTGTTGAGTCATTAGCTAAAGTTGGCTGGATACATAAGTTATTGCCGTGGACACACAATTCCATCATTTTTCAGACTTTTTTTTCTTTTCTTTTCTATTAGGTGGCCAAGTTAGTGACCTTTTGATGGAAAAACGCCTGAGTCGACATCAGTTCTTTGTTAGAAGAGCGCATCAAAGACGCCTGCGAATCTGATTTTCCTCGTGTTCTTTTTCCTCATTTAAAAGTCCTTTTTTTTTTCTCTCTGCGCGATGGATGTTGTACCTCATTTCAGGTGTTTTGATGTACAAGCAGTCTCTCGGCTAATCTCTCGGTGTCAACAGCATTTATCACGTGCAGTAATCGCCAGAATATATTCATTTGTTTCCTCGTTGCGGTTTGATAACGCCGCTTAAGTGAATGAAAAGGCGAACCGACGGACTCCCACATTGCGGGCAGCTCTCCGAGCAGGGGTTGAGCTTGTAGGAGCTGTCAATTACGGCGCTGCCATTTCCTCCGTCGCAACTAGCTAGCCTGGCTCTGTCTCGTCTGCGCTGCGCTCGGGGGAAATGTCATTTACATTGTAACCAAGCTGTAGCAAACTCAAGCCCACGATATGCATATTGGCCATTGTTTGTGACAGTTGGCGGCTCGGAGGAGTGCAGCGATCAGCAGGGTTTTTTTGCATGGGAGACGGCGGGCGGCGAGGTCAGGCACACATCTGGTTGAGTGAGAGGAGCGGTGAGGAGATGAGAGCAGAGGAGTAGGGTGCTCGCCTCCAACGCACTTCTGGAGCCGCACACCTGCTGCCGGCTGCATATTTGTATAAATAAACACGGCGCAGGTACACACACACACACACACACACACACACAGACACACACACACACACACACACACACACACAGACACACACACACAGACACACACACACACACACACACACAGACACACACACACACACACACACACACACACAGAGGGAGAGAGAGAGGGAGAGTTGAGCATAAGCCCACTCACTCATTGACACATCCGCACACAGGTAGACAAACACACATAGATACACTGTACATTCTCACAGTGACATGCACTCACAGAGACACACACAAACATTAGCTCGTGTGTATACACACACACACACACACACAGACACACACACACACACACACACACACCCTCTATACACATAGAATCATGCACTCTCACTCATGCTTACGCTCTCTCTCTCACACACACACACACACACACACACACCCCAGCATGCTCCTACATACACTCAATGCTCCTAAGAAGGACAGCAGATTCTATTTGTAAGGGCTCCATCAGCACAGATGCACTGAGATGACCCTGAAACACCTCTGAACCAACCATCATCAGCATACTCCTCCAAAACTGATGGCAGCACCGTAACCTATGGAAAAATACAGATGGGAACACGCGTACACCAGAGGTGTTTGGAACTCGTATGTTAATTTCACCAAACATCCCACCAAAAAAAAAAAAAAAAACGAACTGAGAAGATATGCCACATGGCATCACCATGTATGGCCAACTGAAACTTTCCGTTTGGTCCCACTGCCAAGCTGGTGTCACACATGCCAAAGGCAGTGTGCCCACGTTCTCCCTGTGCAGTGGTGCCACTCTTGCCCTCTCTGCTGTTACCCCTGTGTCTTGCTCATCTGTTGAATCGAAGGTTGTTGTTTTTGTTTAAACATAGCCACCCCAGTCAAACTAAAGCACACGTCCAAACAAAAATAAAAATACTAATTTAGTTCATGAGTCATCTGTGTTTTTAGTTTGGCATGGAGGAGATTCAGCCATTTGTTTTGTGGAGAATGGCGGTGGCCTTGCAGCAGGAGAGCCTGAGGATGTATTAAAGAAGATGGGCTCTTTCCAGTGGTCCACGCCTCAAAGCTGTTTGTGATGCGCGATGCTACTACGGGAGGATAGGGCCTTTTATGTTTTCAGACAGAATGCATTATTCCTTACAACCAGCCTGCCGGGGACTGGGCATTAAATGTTTATGAAGTTTAGAACAATCCAAGTAGAATTTTAATGAACAAATTAGAGCTGGCCCTGAGTATTGGGATATTTGGTCTTAAGAGTCGGTATTCAGGTTTTCAACTACGGGATTTGGAAATTCGTCTGTGCGTTTGGAGGCTATCAATAACTGAAATGGTTTTATCAAAACAACGCTAGCAATACATGAAAACAATTAGCAATCCTGATTTATAATAGCCATATTGTACACTGAGGATGTAAATATATTTTTAATCACAAGTGGAGATTTTGGTGCTGTTAGAAGACAGCGCATATTTGTCAAAGACAAAAACTTTGAATAACAAAAATTGTGAATGACTACCAGGGGTAATACAAATAACACTATATGACTATATGAATCCTTCAAAATGAATACCCTTAACTGCGTTGTCACGTGTCGCAGTGCTAAGCTGTCCATCTCAGCCGAGAACGGAAACATGTCTGGCAGAGACCTTCCAGAGTCATGCTCAGCACCGAAGTTTTGAATATTCTCTGTTGATTACTACCAAAAAATAGCATTCAGGACAGCCCTAGAACAAATACACTTCAAGTAGTTATGGATTGTGTGTGTATGTGTGTGTGAGTGAGTGTGTATGTGTATGTGTATGTGTGTGGCAAAGGAGCAATGTGTGTGGGTGTCTCTGTGCACTTGAGTGTGTGTGTGTGTGTGTTTGTGTTGTCTCTAGTCAGGCTCCAGAGGTCTGTGCCTCATGTAAAGAGATAGCATCTGTGAACATCAGATCGATACAGGAAAATATTTCTAGAGCGGCATTAGACAAATCACTCTCTGTTCTGACACCTCCCACTCTCTGGCTGGCTACCTGCAGGGCCTAGGTGTGTGTGTGTGTGTGTGTGTGTGTGTGTGTGTGTGTGTGTGTGTGTGTGTGTGTGTGTGCACGATAGTGATATGTCCATGTGTTTGTGTGCTAGTATGTCTGTCTCTGTGTGTGTGAAAGAATTCTGTTGTGTGTGTGTGTGTGTGTGTGTGTGTGTGTGTGTGTGTGAGCCTCCGCCTGAGCCCACGGCCCCAGCAGCCTGTGTTATTGGTGTCCTGTCATCCAGAACGCAACTTGAGCTGGCTATTCAGTTGCCCTGGGTCTCCCGCCCATTGATTAACTGTAATAGAAGGTAAACTGTTGGTTATGTTTTGGTTTTCACGCTTTCAGCATATCCCCCCGTGGCTGGAATGACCACTGTCAATCGACTGTGTCGCCACGACGACTGGCCGCCCGCCCCCGCGTCCTGGAATAACTATGAAATATTAAAAACCTGGAATAAATTTGCCTCCGGAGCCAACACTCTGTCATATATATATATACACACACACACACACACACACACACACACACACACACACACACACACACACACACACACACACACACACACACAGCTCCTACCTCATGTTACACAGACTGTGCTGTAATTGTCCTAAAGGGGGGCCAAAGCTCCTGATGATTTGTGTTGCCAGATATGATTACTTTTATACGCTTTCCGTACAGTGGGACTCACATTTTGAATGGGGAGGGGGGGCCAGTAGTCGTTAGTGACTACAAAAAAACAAAAAAAAAGACAGGGCAACATGCTACTTAAAAAAAACTGATGGGAAAAGAAGGCAAATCGAAAACAAATGGGGGGAAAAGGCTTCATTTTTAATTTTTCCTTGTGATGACCATCATACTAACTTGGCAACACAGGGGAAAAAAAGAAAAATATTTATATAAGAATGTATGACACGCTCGTGTTCACGGATCCACTTAAAAAAAAGCTTGTGTGTCGAAGAAATTATTGGGGGATCATAAGGTGGGAGTGGTTCTCTTCAGTAAAAAACTTGACTTTACGATTAATTCGTTCTGTCATTCAGCTCAGCAAGCGGGGTGACGTCATGTTGAGAGATTTATGTTGTGTTTTTTCGAACGCTCTCATAGAAATGAACCTCTTAGGGACGCAATGCTATTCAAAAAAAAACCCACATGGAACTCAGTGAAAATAGAGAGAGAGAAAAACATCTACTGTACCACGGCTAAGCTAACAACTGAAAATATTCTTCCTCATTTCATTCTATTAGTGACCATGCTGACTGAGTCTAAAGGTGTAGTCCCCGATTCTAGTCGAAAACACTTTCGTCAGATTCTTTGTCAGATTCAGTAAATTGCTCCTCTAGGTCCTGTTGCTGCCAGTTCAGTGTGTGTCCTCTGTGTGTGTGACATTGGTGTTCGTACACAACGTTCTGGCTCTGTAAATGCTAAAACCATACACCATTCCAGCCAGTCAACACGTTTGCTACTGGAATACTGCACAAGGAAGGGTGTCATTTGATTGATTGTTGAGCTCAAATATATCCAAAACCTTTTGCCAGAATCATACACTGTACCTTTTAAGGCCTGACTTTCATAGAAGCCCAAACAAATGCCCCCCCCCCCCCTTGTGTGAAAAGTGGATGGAGCCGCTCTCGTGTTGACAGATGGGACTATATGTGCCCCCCGGACAGATCTGTTCTCCTGTTTGTTTCTTCAGCACCAATTCCATTCCATTTCCAGGCGCGAGCTCAGTGGTATTGATGGGTCCTCATGGTGCCTTGCTATTTTTTTTTTCCCAGGCTGGATGTCATGTGTTCTGGAGATGGCTTACTGTGTGTTGCTGTGTGGTGGAGACAAATAAGGAACTTGCAGCAGTGGGCTCGAGGGAGTGTAGCGCGTGGTTTACTTAAACACACATGCTTTTGATAGCATCCCATACCCGGTTATGCATTCATAAACAGTATGTTGGGTAGTCATTTGGCCAGATTAGTTCTGTGTTCAATGGAAACAGCCGTAGAGGATCCAGAGACAAGAGGAGGGGGTGTTGGAGGAGAGAGGGGAGAGAAGCATGTGGTTTGGTCCATAGCTAGATGATGCAGATCATCAGGCAACCCAATCTCATGAAGAACTGCACACAGCAAAGAGAGGAATGCATATATACTGTACTGTATGTACACATGTGTCTTGAGCTTGGCTATATGTGTAAAGTAATCTATGCCAACATCTATATTTAGTTGAATATTTATAAATATATGTATTTACATGTATACACACACTTTCTCGTGGTTTTAGCTTCCTTAGAGGCCCTCCCTCCCTCCCTCCCTCTCTCTCTTTCTCTCTCCCTCTCTATCTCTCTCTCTTTCTCTCTCTTTCTTTCTCTCTTTCTCTTTCTTTCTTTCTTTCTCTCTCTCTCTCTCTCTCTCTCTTTCAGACACACACTCACAAACAAATTCACAGACAGAACAGGAAATTGCACAGAAGGTAATTTAAATATAGTCCACTGTGTGTCTCCATCCTTGTCTTACAGTTGATGGAGAACGCAGGATGAGTTAGTTGAAAGACACAGAGGTAGAGGCAGTGATTCCCTTCCCTCTCTCCCCGTCCTCTAGACACACACACATCACAGATACAGTACAGTTCAAGGACGCAGAAAAGATACCAATCCCTACTCCTTAAAAACAGTCATAGATAATTGACAGTATTTTTTCCTTCCATATATTCCCCAGTTCCCCCTCTCCCCCCCCTCTCCCCTCTCCATCCTTCTGTTCTCATATCAGTCCAGCAGGTCAGCCTCTGACTGCCAAGTGCAGAGTATCACTGTCCTTTTTTTTTTTTTCATCCGCCCTTCCCTCCCTCCCCTTCTCCCTGTCTCTCTGCCTCCTTTTTTCTCTCCCTCTCCCTCTCTCTCCCTCCCTCCCTCTCTCTCTCTCTCTCTCTCTCTCCGTGTCTCCCCTCCGTGCGTGGAGGGCTGTGTCACGATTTCTCTGGGAGTTTTGATGGCTGGATGTCCCCTGTCCGGGCCCATCTCGTCGGCGGCGCCGTGCCGGCCCGATCGGAGCTGAGCGGCGCTGCCTAGCTGCGGGTCAGCCTTCACGGCCGATTAGTGTTGGAGCAGCACTTTGGTCACAAGTTGTCGAGAGCGCTTATCGTGAAGATCAACAGTGATCAGTCTCTCCGGTCTTTCTCTCTCGCTCTCTCTCTCTCTCTCTCTCGCTCTCGCTCTCACTCTCTCATCCCCCCCATCCCTCTTGCTAGCTCTGTCTTTGTCTTTTTCTCCAATCCCTTGCTTCCTCCCCATAATTGATCTCCAGCTAATCCACCTCTTTTATCTTTGCCGTTATTTCCCCCTCTTTTATTTTACCTCTCTTCATCTCTCCATTCCCTTTCTCTTGCATTTTGCTTTTCCTCCTCTGTGCTTGTCGTTTCCTCTCTCTCTCTCTGTCTCTCTGTCTTTCTCTCTGACACTCCTTCTTCTCCTTTGCTCCCTCTCTGACCGTCTGCCTGTCTCGTTGACATGCTTTCTCTCAGTCTCTCCCTATTACTCTCTCTCTCTCCGTCTCTGTTCTCTCTCCATCTCTCCCTCCTCCTCCCCCTCCTCCTCCTCCTCCTCCTCCTCCTCCTCCTCCTGTCTCTCATGGCATCACTGGTAGTCTTTAGGGGATACTGAGACGTTCCGTGTTTCTGCTGTCAGGCAGGATGTGTGTGCCAGACCTCAGACAACTGGTCTGCATATGTGTGTGTGTGTGTGTGTGCGTGGTGTGTGTGTGTGTGTGTAACAATGCCTCGAGCCCGACTGGTCCGAGCAGAGTGGAGCCGTCACCTCGTGACATGCTCAGTGTCATCGCGTCTGGAGTCTGGCAGTGTTTGGCAGCCGTGGCATCCAGCGATCCAGCCGGATGCACCACCGCTGGCCTTTTCATCGCCGGCCCAGCCGACTCAGAGACGCTCCCTCTCCGGCTGTGTTAGACGCAGGCCAATCACGGTGGGGTTGGAGCATCAGGCTAGGCTAACATACACTCCACAGGACCTCCCTTATGTGTGCAACTTACTGCTTCCGTTTAGATACATAATACATACATAATAGCGTCCCAAGTTACCGTAGCTTCAAGTTAGCTTTCTTCACTTCGATAAGAAATGTGTATATATATATATATTTGCCAAACTATTCTTTTTTGAAGAGCGATTCTCCCAAGTGGCTGTAATCTTGAGGTCTGTACCCTGAACCCAGAACATCACCCTGCTTTGTCACTGATTAAAAAAACAAAAGGAGAACTGTCTCGTACCCCCGTCTCTGGGCACCAGAAGAGCAAAGGACTTTAGAGAAGGTCCTGCTAAACCCGAACTAATTGTGATGCAAAGAGCACTTCTAATGTGTGCTGTTCGCTTCGGGTTTGTCAGATGCAATAGGGAATAGGGGTGTACACAAAGTGCCTCTTAATATACATCGCCTCTAATGTGATTAATTTTCTCAATAGAAACACTGGTAGTCCAACATATAGGTAGACAAGCAAACAGATAGCTTATAAAGATAAGACCATTAGATAAGTCGATGGACAGACGTGGGAGATAGATAGCATCAGAAGCGGTGCCTCTGAGTTCCACTGAGCTAAATATGTGTGTAATTCAATCTGGCCTTGCTGACTGCACAGCAGTGACAAATGGATTCTCGCTATGAAATCCCCCCATCCAAGAGACAGTATTAGTTTTTGCTTTAATTACCAGCCTCCGTAATGTTTCCTATCCATAACTGTCGGACGAATAGACTGCTGGCTGGCGGAGGGGTGAAGGCCCCTCTTTCTACTACTCCCTCCCCGGGCCCCCTGCCGCTGATTCCTCTTCCCGGCAAACACACACACACACACACACACACACACACACACACACACACACACACACACACACACAGAGAGACATCACATCCCCACTCCCCTCCTTCTGTGGCAGTGCATCATTCATTTCAATATTTCAATATTCATTTCTCATGTGGGCGAGAGCTCAAAGTCACCGAGAGGAGGCGCAACTTTTATTCTTCCTCTGTCCCCCTTTTCTCCTTTCCTCTCTTCTCCCCCTTCTCCCCTCTTCTCCTCTCCCCTCTTCTCCCCGCTTCTCTTCTCCTCTTCCTTCTTCTCCTCTCCTCTCCTCTCCTCTCTCTCCTGTCCTATATGTCCCTGTCTATCCATTCCTCCAAGCTCCTGCAGTGTGTCATTGTGTGTAGTGTGCAGGTCTGCACTCGGTAAGTGAGCACAGAGGCACAGAGTGAGATGGAAAAGGGTCAGAGAGAGAAGGAAGCTTCAGGTCAGTCAGTCCTGCACACTTCACTCCCTACAGCTGTGTGTGTGTGTGTGTGTGTGTGTGTGTGTGTGTGTGTGTGTTCAAAGCAGCAGGACATAGGATAGGGAGGAGGGGGGGATGACTTTTAGGACATGAGTGATGTCTTCCTCAGACAAATGAAGTTAATAAAGTGTGTGACAGGCCTGTCCAAAGGAAAGAGTGAAGGAAAGAGCAAGGGAAGAGAGCGAACGAGAACAGTAGGCTGACAAGCCCGTCCCGGTAATAGATTAGGCTAATTACAGCGGCTCGCCAAGTTGGTGTGGAAAAAGCCACATGTGCCGCTGCTCTTAATAGTCATTATGCCAGAGTGTGGACGCTGGTTGGCATTAATGTAAAGTTGCGCCAAAGGATGGAGGGGAAAAAAAGCTAAAAAGGAAAAGGTCGTCCTCATTTGCATGTCGGGCTTCATTAGAATATGCGAATTATGCTAAGGAACGGGAGGCAGCGTGCGTTCACCACGCGGCTCAGGTGATGAATGGCCACGCCGTCTCCTAAACAGGCTGAGGGGGCGCTTTCGTCACCCTCATTTACATGTCACACTTTATTTACTTATTTTTTATTTATTTATTCATTTACTTCTGCTTCGTCTCCTCAGATTTTTGAGAGGGGTAGTGGGGGTGGGGGGGTGGGGTGGGGGGGGGGTCTGACAACACATATTGTATCGTTCTACATCCTCTATAGCCCAGCGACTGAGGGAAACCTTTTTGCAATTTAAATTTTTTAGGCTCAAAAAAAAAAAAAAAAAGATTATATATAATATATAAAATTTAAAAAAAACGAACAGCAATGACACGCGATTGCCACTTAAAATGGCAGCGAAACGAAGCTCCGCAGCCCTCTCAAGGCTCCCTTGCTTGGCGTTTAGTTATGGTAATGGGATGTGTTGCGGTGTAATTTTTACAGACCCTGGCAGCGGTTTCACTGCACTTTATCTGCAGAGGAAACAAACAAACAAACAAGCCCCAGCCCGGCTTCTCAGACGACCATTAATAAGTCCTATTGCGAGGCCACTCAACACAAACCTGCACTCTCTGAAGAAAGAAAATATCTTCATTTGCTAACCGTGTGTTTTTGGTGTGCCTTATGAGTTGGGAGCACTTTTTTCAAGACTTCACCACCGGAGTTTTACTGTGAAGGTCTTGATAGATACTCCTTTGCCAGTGAAAGACTTAAAGTTCACCGCATTGTCTCCGTGACTTAGCTGACAGATGGCAAATGCTTAGCCAAACAAAACAATAACAGCCACGTCGCCTCGCACAACAATAAACAAACAATGGACGGGCAACAGAGCCTGCTCCACGGACGCATGTCTGGCTGGAGGTAGCAGCATTAGGTGTGGGGCGGAAATTTCTGGAAGGAAAGGTCAACTACACAATGCACAAGCTCGCCTTTGTTTGGATGTGCACGTTACTTTTCAGCAGATGGGAGTTCAGCCCGTCCCCGTCCCCCACCCCCGTTGGCAAAGATGAACTCTTTCAGTGTCACATCAGATGTGTCACCATCTCTCATACTAGCCGCATTCCTCTAAAAAATTGTTGCATTTGTTTCAAATACTTTCCACATATGTGCTGTTATTCATGGGTGACCAGTTACAGGAGTCTGGAGACAGTCCTTGAGCTGAATAGTTTGTGGAACTGTAACAGTAACAGTTACAGTTTAATAGGGCTATAGCAGAAGTGATTTAATGTGTCTGTTTTTCCTTAGAGGACACCCCACACTGGCTTTGAGTGCAGACTGATGGCATAGCTAACTTTGCAGATGGCATTTAGAATTGCTTCCTACTTCCTAAAGTATGTGAGTATACCTCTGTGAGTATATCTATGTGAATACTCTCCTACAGCCTATGGCGCTCTCCCTAATGTGGACTAGGCCTATACCTTTTCCTAAGAAGAAGCTTTTATTTGTTTAATAGATTAGTATTCCTCTTGATTTATGGTTGCATTCCACTCATAGTGGCAGGTTCTTGAAGATTATACCTGCTTTGGAAATGTAATATTGACTATCTATTCAGCTATGGCTGATATTAAACTGTGAGCGAGGTGAACACAACTTCTAATTGAAGGCAGTCCAACAACCCAGACGCTGAGTTAACGTGTGGACACTGAAAATGAATTGGCGCAAATAAAGGCCTGCTCCTACCAGTGTATGTTTCAGGATGGAAAAAAAAACCAAACAGACATACACTGGACCCCCCCCCCCCCCTTCCATAAATTCCTTTTTTCTCCCTTTTGGGATTTTTTTCTTCTTTCCCTCTCCCTTTTATACGTTTAATTTGTTCTCAGAGGAATGGCAGATAGTGTGAACAGTAAACAGACTAAATAAATCATGTTTTTGTAAAAGGTTTTTTTTTCTCCTGTTTCTCACTCTCTCACTCACTCTCTCTCTCTCTCTCTCTTCTCCGCCTTCTTCCCTTCCTCCCCTCCTGAGTTCTGTGGCCTTTCTTTTTCACACGTGTCACCAGAGGTGTTTGTGTCATCCTCCGGAGGCCAGACCCCCTGTAAATGGACCTGAACAACGGCGTGTTAGCGGCGCTAATCTGAGCACTGGAGGGGGTGCTGTTGGTGGACGAGGTGGTGGCTCTCACAGAAGGTTGTGTCCACGTCGGTCCTCTAAGGACCACAGGGGTTGTGGGTAAGGGGGCAACGGGTCCCAATTAGCAGCCCCACCTTTTGGTAAAGAACATCAGCTCTTAAAACAGTATCCTTGGCTTGTTAGTCACCGTCTCTTGAAATTGGACGAAATTGCTTACCGGGAACAATTCCTAAGAGCAGATAGAGATTGTTTCGAAAGGCGACGGATGGAAAGTTACTCCTCCAGAGGAAGAAGAATGTACACTGGGCCTCCTCCAGAAGGAGTTCTGCCACACAATACGAAAACAATACGAAGACAACATAGGTGTTTCCCCCCCCCTGCGCTTTTTAACACATGCACTCATGCACGGCGCCCACATGCAGACGTTGTGTAAACACATCGCACAAGTGCAGTGTACTTTTCATATGGCGCGGACGTTCGCCAACAAAGCCCGTCCGACAAAAACAACACTCCACCCCTCAACCTCACTCTTCCCTTTTGCAGTCAGTGAAAAACAAATAACACAAATAATTGTAAATGCCTCTTTCACTGCTCCCCATAGCTCCTCCACCACCACCACCACCACCACCACCTCCTCCACCCGCTTCTGTCCCTCATGTATGCTGTACATACCTGACCAGACCTTATGAACATAAAGCAACCAGCATTACAAATTACCATACAGCAAAGAAATTGTGCAGCAAGCTTTTTTAAAATACCAGTGCTGCCAGGGAGTCGGTCGGTAATTTATCCTTTCACGGCTGTTAGCAGCGCGGTTTGTGATTTATTTGGCTTAAGAGAAGTTTTGTTTAGGGAGATAATGAGCAGGACTTCTGTTTAATGATTTAACACATAGCAGTGGGAAAAAAAAGAGAGAGAGCGGAGGGGAGGGGAGAGCGGAAAGAAAGACAGAGAGAAAACGAGAGAGAGAGAGAGAGAGAGAGAGAAGGGGGAAGTGAGCGAGCAAGAGAGAGAGAGCGAGGGAGGGAGGGAGAAAGAAGAAAAACCACATATATTTTTTATATCTCTAACTGTACTTCAGAGACCGAGAAAGAGGAATAAATTAGCTGGGGAAGCTAACAACATTTTAAAATACAACCATTTGCAAAGCGCTCCTGCTTTTGTCCTTTAAGGATTGCGGTTGTGTGCTCCGCCGAGGCTGCCTGCACTGCCAGCCTGCCTATGCTCTTCATCATATGAGGAAGAGGCAGCTGGGAAATACACACACACCCACTCACACACACACACACACACACACACACACACACTCTCCTCCCCACATAGCACCATTCCCCGGTACTGATCCGGCTCAGATGTGGCATAGAGTCTCCAGATCGGCACCAGATCCAAGCCAAGTCCTTCCCAGGTCAGAGGTCAGCTTCACAGGCTGAATGTCCAGTTCACCTGCCTTTCATCTGTGGGCGTTTTCTTTCCTGGTAGTTAACACCACTGTTACCAAGCACAAACCAGTGGAATGCAAACACAACGCAATACAGATCTCCCTGTCTCTGCGACGTCTCCTTTCGGAAAAGACTCGTTTTCTGTTGTGGTACCAAATAAAACAGAAAAAAATGGCATCTTCCTCTGTGACCTTGAGTAGAAGCTCCACAGTCCACGCATGAATGGTTTCCTGTACGCACTGCTTCAGAACTCCACGTTTGCAGCCCTGAATTCAGAACTCATTACTGTAATTGCAAAACGGGAACCGTAGCGTGTCTCTCGTACCACAGTCCACTGCCGTTCTGCAAGACAATATGAGCGTGTTTGACAGTGTTTCGTTAAAAAAAGGCTAATAACGGGTTTAGCGCACAGGCTGAACCACTTTTCAGGCTTTTGTCTATTAAATTCCTGTTTTCGACTTCAAGTCCAAAGGGAGGGGTGGTGGTGAGATGGAGAAGCTGTCAGCTTCTGCAGCGGCGAGCTTCAGATCAAGGTGTCAGATCGCATCTACATTACCCGAGACTGATCCAAGCAAAGTGAATGAAAACAGCTGACGGATCATCAGAGGGCCCGGAACGATCCACAGGCATGTTCGTCCGAGGACTTCACAGGCTGCCGGCGAGGGCCCCAAATTGTAACTGAGAGCTGTCTTGTTCCCTCCGGCGCTCTGACAGTGATTGACCAACAAAGCTAATGGAGCTCATTTCATCCGGTGTCTTTTATTAACACCATGATTGAGGAATGATCAAGTAGCTGTTTTTTTTTTCTAATGATGTAAAAAAAAAATCATTTTCGACGTGCTGTTTTTTTTTTAGTAGTGGGGGGGGAGTGAGGGGGGGGGGGGGGAGTGACAGCAGCGTTATGTGATATAGCCATAAGCGGATGTCATGGCGAGCTGATATTGATGTGCAGTCAGTCCTCTTTCCATCAAACAACTTGACAGCCCAGGATTTGCCTCTTTCTCTCCTTCCCTCTCTCTCTCTCACTCTCCTGCTCTCCTCTCTCTCTCGCTCTCGCTCTCTCATTCCATCTCCTGCATATCATTTGCTCTCTCATTTCCCCTTAAGCATCTCTCCTTCTCTTCTCCCTCCATTTTGCATCCCCTTCTCTCTCTCTGTATCTCCCCTCAGCACACATCCCTTAGTTTCTTCACTCCTCTGTCTTCTGTCTTCCTCTCCAACATTTGCTCTGTCAGACCCCCCGCCCCCCTCCCCCCCCCTGCTGAATTTTCATATTTCTGAAAGTAACTTTCTCTGTCTGAATCCCTCTCTCTCTCTCTCTCTCTCTCTCTCTCTCTCTCTCTCTCTCTCTCTCTCTGTCTCTCTGTCTGTCTGTCTCTCTCTCTCTCTCTCTCTCTCTCTCTCTCTCTGTCTGTCTGTCTGTCTGTCTCTCTCTCTCTCTCTCTCTCTCTCTGTCTGTCTGTCTCTCACTTCCCTCCTCCTTGTCTCCTTCTCTCTGCATCCTCTCTGTGTCCGTTCGGTGTCACTCCTATTTTTAGTTCATTTTTTTAGCATTTTCTTCCCTCCTATCCCCTCCCTCCCTCCCTCTCTCTCCTTCCTTCCCCCCGATCAAGCTGCAGGCTCCCATTAAACACCTGCTCGGAGCAAGCGTCGTAGCCTCCCGCGCTAATCTGCGCTAATTTCCACAGGAGTGGCCTCTCTCTCAATCCCCCATCTGTCTGCTGTGATTGCTCTCGTGTCAACTCCGCTTCTCAACACGCCACACGTCTGCAGGATGCGGGACACTATCTTTCTTTCTCTCTCTCTCTCTCTCTCTCTTTCTCTCCCTCTCTCCCGTTCTCTCTCTCTCCATCTCCCTCTCTCCCTCTCTTCCTCCACTTCTCCCGTGATATTTCTAGGCTTCCCATCACTTTCACAGTGCTGTTTTCTGAATTTAGACCTGTCAGCGTGCGTCTCCATGGTGTTTGATGTTACCAGTGAAAACAAGCGAGGGAAGTGGTGGTTTCATGGCAGCTAAATTTAACTGTAGGCATACCAAATGCCAAAACACAGGACAGAGACCCCCAGCAGTCAAGAGAAGTTAGTGGAAGCATGAGAGA
>NC_045162.1:26935939-26953439 GCF_900700415.2 Clupea harengus | reverse complement strand
TTCCGCGGGAGAGCGGGACAAACTGTCACATTACCTCAGGTAGCCCGCAGGAACGCCCTTGAACACATAGCTGCTTAAATTCTGCCTAAATGCTGGTGTCAAAATGAATAGGGTCAAGGGGTATTTGAGATGTGTAAAAGCCCTGGAAAATGTGCCTAAATGGGTTGAGGAAAACCAAACACAACCAAAACCACCATGTTCATTCTAACACTAAACAGCCTGTTAGCTATGTAGACCCAACCTTCTGAGAAGTTTACAAGTGACAGCGTTTCAGGTTAGCGTTTTGTGAACGTGGAGTTGCGCGCACACTTAGTTTGTTAGCAAGAGGCAGGCTTTTGTGTTGCTTCTCATTATGGGTAGCTTTCGCATTAACCTCGAGCGCGCTCGCAAAAACTCAACAATGGCCCCAAAATCACCTGAGTGATGAGGAAGGTGGTGGTGGCGGGGAAGGCTTGGTCGAGGCGTGGTCCCCGCGATCTCCACCGCCATCACCACCACCACCACCGCAGCCCCCCATGACCAAGATTAATGAACCTCAGATTGGTTTTAATTAGCACAGCTGTGGTCATCCATTATAGACCCCCCCCTTCGCACCCCCTCACCACCCCTCCACTCTCTTACACCCCCACCCCCACCCCCACCCCAATACAAATATTGTTATATTTGGGAAAATTCTTGATTTATTTCATTCTGGAGGCCGGCAGATTTAGACGAATGAGTTCCCGTCATGGACAATGGTGGAGGTTTTTTTTTTTTTCTTTCAGAAGGGGATGTTTGTGTGTGTGTGTGTGTGTGTGTGGACTGTGTCTGTGGGGGGGGGGGGTTGAGGGGGGGGGGTTGGCGATGAGGGTAATAAGATCAGCTGCTGGGAAAAAGACTTTTATTATGTAGGACATAATCATAAGCCGGAGTGGGACTCCACTCTCTTTGGCCGCGCCACCTTACGCTAAAGAGTGGGGCTGTTTAATATGATCCTTGTGTCATAACAGCATGATGGAGGGTTCTCTTAATAGGACCAACAGCCCAGGAGTCATGTAGGGGGGGGGAGGGGGGTGCTGTGAACCATGCTAGGAGACACACACACAGGGTAAAGGTTGGGGGGGGGGGGGGGGGGGGGTGAGATGGGAGCAGAAAGCAGGGAGATGAGAGTGGGGCAGGTCTTCAGGGACTGAGCAGTAGAGTACAGAGATCAGATCAAACAAGGGACCCTTGTCTCAGACTGGGGTGTGTTAACTAGCCTCTGTATATCATTTGAAAACCACAAATAAAACTCATCAAGTATGCGCTCACAATTAGAAAAACAGAATGAGTTATTTTTGCTCTAGTTTTCTAATGAATGGTTGATGTTTTCGTTTTTTTTTTTTTTTCTCTTTTGTTAATGGAGGGGGTCATAGACTCATCCAGCGATCCAGATATTGTTGATTTCTTCACCTCTCTCCAGTACGCAGTCCCTGTGAGATGGTCTTACGGTAGGTAGTGTGAGCAGATTGCCGCACCGTTTAATGAATGGAAGCAAAGTCCAGAGCCACTTGCATGCTTAAAACTAAGCCAACCTTTACACACAAATGCATTTGTCACAGTGCTTCAGGCAGCCCAAAGTACTTTGCATTTGTAACTCCAATTTGTACAGGGCCAAGTGACTGTTTTCCTGTCATACGCTCATATCTCTCCAAAATACTATCTCTCCCCTTCACCCTCTCTCTCTCTCTCTCTCTCTTTTTTTCCCGCTCTGTCTCTTTCTCTCTGAGCTCGCAGTGTCTCAAAATCAAATAGCATTGTCTCAGCACGATTGTTTGCGGAACAATTTGCCGAGACGTAAATAAAAATGGAATAATTTAGTCACCGGGGGGGGATGCTTCAAATCCTTGTGAGAATTTAATTTCTCACCCTCCTCCTCTATTCCGCAGTGAAAGAGATTAAATAACGCTCCTCCTGGATGGGGATCTCTTCCTTTTTTTATCCCAAACGAGAGAAGCGATAGTGTATTGTTTAATTGTATAATGGCGTTTGGTTGTTTACAACGGCAGAGCAGGACAACAACAGAGAGCCTTAAGCAGAAGAGGATCGTATTCTTATTTCAACCTCTGCTGAAGTGGAAATCTATTGCGTTCCTTTCTGTGCTCCTCCTCCCAGAGCTGGGGTGGTTGCAAACGCATCCATTTGCCCTTTGACCTTGTTTGGGGGCAAAGAAGCGTATACATTTTTAATGCAGCCCTCCCCTTCCCTCCCACACACACGCGCACACACACGCACGCACACGCACGCACACACACTCAAACACAGACACACACCCATAGACAAATGCACACGTGCACACAGACAATTCCACACAGTGAAACGGCACCAAACAGAAATAATGTTTTAAATGCAATCATTGTCATGCCCCAACAATGTCATTTATCAAGGGAGCATTTGGGACTGTATAATAAGTTTCACATTATTAATACAATTTTTCATCCTGTGTCAGGCCAATCTGATTTATGGCCTGTGTGTGATCTAAGGTGATCATTGAATTAGAATTCCAGTAATAAGGCAGAGAGAAAGAGGGGGCCAGGCCAGAGTCCGTGCATCCCCACACACACACACACACACACACACACACACACACACACACACACACGCACACGCAGACACACACACACACACACGCACACACACACACACACACACACACACGCACACGCACACGCAGACACACACGCAGACACACACACACGTACACATCCACACACACACACGCACACACACACACACGCACACACACACACACACACGCATTCACACATACAGCCACACAAAAATACACTTAACCCACCTCAACATGGTCTGAGCACACACACATGTAACCTTATCAGACACACAAGCAAACACACATGCACTCCCTCACACACATAGACACATGCACTTAACCCCCCCCCCCCCTCTCCCCATCAACATGGCCTGAACACACACTCTAACAAAACCTTACAACCTCTCACACACACACACTCACACACACTCACATACAGCCCTCCCCTTCACCCCCCACACCTCACCCCCTTCCATTACGCGCTCTCTGATTTGCTACCAAGCCAATTTACTAAACAACCGTAGGCTAAAATAGAGGAGCCTGCCTAATTTGCAAAACAAAAAAAAAAAAAGAAAGAAAGAAAAGAGAGAGAGAGAGAGACCTCTGTTAATTAGATAACGGATAAAGCTCATTATTTTAAAATGATATTGAGCCAAAAGTAAATATGGTGGCCCTTCCCTCACGCGCATGTGGTAAATGTGAAGGGAAGGGCGACGTGGCAGGCCAGATGATTTACCGTGGCTCGGCCCGCTGATGCATAGACTTTACTTTTTATTAAGTGAGCGTCGTCACGGTCACAGCTTCAGTAATTTCCCTATGCATGTACTTATGTGTGTGCGTGTGTGTGTGTGTGTGTGTGTGTGTGTCTGCGTATGTGTGTGTGTAATCAAAATCCATATTGCAGCATCGCCAGCCTTCCACATGTAGCTCATGGCTTTGAGCTTCTAGAGCATTCTCACACACATTTGCAAACACATGCATACATACACACGTGCACACACAAACAAACAGCTATCACACACACACACTCTCACTTACACCAACCTCCTTGTCCTAATCACGTTTACCAGCAAAAAGTCAAATACTCATATAGGTATAACAACATAGGTTATGGGAGCAAAAAAAAGAGAACTATTTGGCATTATGAAAGGAACCTCGACTCCGTGCGATATTAGCCTCTCTCATTCCGACTAATCCTATTTGCCCGTCTACTGCTCTGTGCTGGGTGATCTGTGCCATGCATCATCCCATTCTCCTCCGTTTGTACCAGTGCTGTGCCATCTCACTCATCGCCACGGTAATCAGGTTCTGCAGTCTGTTTGCTTCATCTGGAGGGTGTGTGTGTGTGTGTGTGTGTGTGTGTGTGTGTGTGTGTGTGTGTGTGTGTGTGAATGTTTCTCCTCTCTGCCTCAGTGGTGCTAATACCAGCAGGGATTTGAGACCTAAGAGGCGAACGGCCCCGGTGCTGTCTGTTTCCCTTTAGAACAGCCGTCTCGAAGTCATAATACGCTCATGTTTTAGTCGTTTGATTTGAGCGTAAGAATGCCATGGTGGACGACTCCGAGCTCGCTAACACGTCCTCGTGCTCGCAAGTGTGGGACATCCATTCTGTTCCTCTTAGGTTTTTGCTCACCTGATCACTTTTCGACATCACCCATTCGTCCCATCTGTACGCAATCCGTACGCTCGTCCGTACGCAAGGTTAGAGTTTCCCGAGAGCACCAAGTAGCCACAAAGCCAAACAGAGGTATTTCTCCTTTGTGTAGACGCGGCTGGCAGGTGAGATTAATGAAATTCTGGAGCACTAATGTGATTTACGACGTGCTAATGTGTGCTGATATTAGAGAATGAAAAAAAAAATGGTCACAGATACCCTAGGAGCTGGTGTATTTAGGGTCCTCTATCCACCCTGTCTCCGATAAAAAAGCACCTCGCGCTTCTTTCGTGAGTTATTGTTGCAGATATTCATATTGATAGTAATTCTTTCAGACGCAATTTAAGAGCCTGCAATATATAAATATGTAGATATTGTTAATTTTTTCGACTAGGGGGCCTTTCGGACAGACGTGATTAGGAGGCATTAAATACAAAAGTTTTTGGACAGCGAGCGTCTTGCGTACTTTTTTAAGTGCTTCCGTTCGTACGAGAGGGGGAAAAGTGGCCAGTAGTGACCTAGCAAGAGACAAATCAAGCGTGTTTGGGAGGGGGGGTCGCGGAGAGCCAAGAGTGGCGGTAGAGCACGGGACCATCTCACCTGCCAGCTTTTGATTTGTGATTTTTGATTTAATCGGATCCATTAAACCCATAAATTAGCTGTGTTCAACTCAACACCCCCTGCCCCCTGCCCCCCACCCATCGTTACACATGCTTTTGGACCCAGAGTTAAGTGGAGGTTGGGGGGGGGGGGGGGGGGGAGGGTTGGATGTGGGAAGAGATGCCCGAGAGAGGAACACTCTACGCACTCTCCCCGTGAAAACCTCCCTGACCTCTGCCTTGCTTTCAGCACATCTGAAACTTTAATTCCCCATCTCCACAGAAGTCTTTAGATTTGAGTGTGTGTGTGTGTGTGTGTGTGTGTGTGTGTGTGTGTGTGTGTGTGTGTGTGTGTGTGTGTGTGTATATGTGTGTGTGTGTGTGCATTTGAGCCTTTATGTCTCAGAGCGGGCCTGCTTGCTGTGTGTGTTGAGATAGCTCACGCTGTATGTTTTGTTTGTTTCTAGCTGTGTTTTGAATGATTGTCCAAACTAAAACAGGGCAATAACGGGGTGCTGCTCCCCAGGACCTGAGCCCTGTGCCTCCATACACTCCTTCACCCTCCCCCTTCTCTCTCCTTCTCTCTCTTTCTCTCCCCCTTCTCTCTCTCTTTCTCTCTCTCTCTCTCTCTCCAGCTACCTTCCTCCCCCTGCTCCCCCTCCCCTTAAGTTATGGATGGAATAACAGTGGAACAATATTAAGATAACATTTCCTGATTGTTTGTCAGGCACGGGCGCTGCTTTCATCACACTCACCGTATTCATTAAATTGACAATTTGTATTTGCCCTACAGCGGGATAAATAGCAGTTTATCTGATGTACGTTGTCTCTTATTTATTTATTTATTTATTTCATTATCGCGGCTTCTCCCAGGATGGAGGGGGAATTTAAATCCTCGGCAGCTGTGAGTTGAGTGCCGATGTGGTGCGCTGCTGTGTTGCTCATGTTGACCAGGTCCTGTTTTATTTGTATTTTTTTGTTTCGAAGCGAGGTCTTCTGTTTGTGCTTTGTCTGTATTTATTTTTACAGTCTCGCTTTCACTGGCTTTTTTTTTGTTGTTCTTTTTATGTTCACACATGAGGCAAGAGGAGTTGAGTAGGAGGAAGGCAGATTATGTCATTCCTCGGGTGAAACACAGGCCATTAAACACCAGTGGACAGAGCCCCATTTCAAACTCTTCCTTTTGCAAACCATTAGCGCCGGAGTGACCATTTTGTGGCACCATTGTTTGTTTCGTTTTTTTTTTTTCACTCGCCCGACGAGGTTGTCATCACTCGCGTTTTGGGCCTGCGCTAATGAAAAGTAATGGAGTTAGGCCCTAACAAAAGACCACAGGAAGTACTGGTTCATGCCACCCAGCCCAACCCAACTCGCACGTACCAACAACAGATCCAATCTCGCCCTTTTTGTTTTCATTAATGTCGACTCTAATAGAATTTGGATCGACTGCCGGGTGTTGCAACCGTGTCTCACGCCCAGCATTTTCGCCGGCTCCTTGGACCCGATCTGACAGGTTGGAAGTCATTGTCTGTCGGGGGCCGGTAATGTCGGAGTGGGTCGAGCCGTCGGCGCCGTCATTTAATCTTCATTCCGTTCATTTAGTCCAAACCGGGATGGATGGATGTTGCCGGTGTGGAGTGGAGCGCCCAAAGACTGTCGCAATAAGGAACGACCAAGGAGATAAAGAGTAAGAGAGAGAGAGGGAGAAAAGATGGAAGGTTAAATGAAAGGAGAGAGGAGGAACTGCAAGAGAGGCTAGGATGGATAAAGAGACTGAGTAGAGAAAGAGAAAGTGTGTGTGTCTGTGTGTCTGTGTCTGTGTGTGTGTGTGTGTGTGTGTGTGTGTGTGTGTGTGTGTGTGTGTGTGCGCGTGGAAATTGGAGGATGATGCGTATCACAGAGGAAGACAGAGATACAGAGGGACAGAGAGGAGTCAAATAGATAGAGTCTGTGAATAAGAGAGAAGGGGAGAGATGGAGCTGGAGTGAACTGATGGACAGTATCTATTTAAATCCTACAGTGTCACGCACGTCTCGCTCCCTCCAGGTATGTTCTCTCGCACTCTCTCTTTTCCACGTGAAAATGCCCTCCTGACAGCTGCTCATAAAGTATATATACACACACACACACACACTCTCTCTCTCTCTCTCAGATCTTTCCATCACTAAGTAAACATCAATGCTCACTTTGAAGCTTTCTCTTCAAGTCAGTTTGGCTGGAGGCAAGACCTGGCTTTTCTCTCACATTCTGAGTCATAGCTTTGGATGTTGTGCAGTTACGCCTCTCCGTCTACATAACTTTCACTTTCTTTCTCCCTCTGGAAAGTCACCCCTATGAGATCAAGTAAGGGGATGGCAGCAGTGCAAAGGCCTTGGTCACCGCTGAAGCACCACAAACAATGGCTCCTGTCTAGCTGAATGACCTTGTAAATGGCAGGGCTAAAAGACCTTGTAAAGACCTGGTGTGTGTGTGTGTGTGACCTGAACTCAGAGTACCGGTTACCTTCGAAAGACTGTGCCTTTCACATTCATAGAAGCACAGGTTATTGAAACATTCAGTACGACTCAGACATTCAGACTGCAACCACATTTTATTGAGCGATCCTTACATATGGGTTACCTGTGGGTTACAAAACAACTATGTTACATAATATCTCTCTCTCTCTCTCTCTCTCACTCTCTGGGCCTTAATTTCGTTGACACCCCGAGCGAAGCACCAAGCAAAGCAGCGCGCAAAACACCTACAAAACAGCGAGCAAAACAGCGAGCAAAGCAGTGCGCAAAGCAAAGCCCGTCACACATGAACATGCAGCGTCTGGGAGCGCTGCCCTGCCCTGACCCACCTATGCTTGCACTTAGGGTCTTGCTCATGGTATTAAATTAGCAAAATGATTTTGTCAAGTTATTCACTTAGCTTTAGTTTATGTGCCGTGGACTTTGCTTGTTGCTTTTCTCGCTGCCCGCTAATGATATTAGGGCCCTCTGTCTTTCTCCATTACTCTGCTTTACTCTCTGCCTGTCTGTCGGTCTGTCCGTTTCTCTCTCTCTCTCTGTGTCTCACACACA
Source organism: Clupea harengus (assembly GCF_900700415.2). Lineage (NCBI taxonomy): Eukaryota > Metazoa > Chordata > Actinopteri > Clupeiformes > Clupeidae > Clupea > Clupea harengus. Next base: position 26,945,552 of record NC_045162.1, on the reverse strand, counting down.
CACACACACACACACACACACACACACACACACACACACACACACACACACACACACACACACACACAGACACACAGGCCAGATCAGATCAGATCAGAGTGACCCTGTGGTCACTACAGCCACTTGGGTGCGGCAGTGCAGAAAAGTACCTGATCTGTTTCCTTGGGCAGATCAAACTTGGGGCCTCCCTGCCAAACCCATAACGGATATCACCTCCTCCAAAAGATCTTTGCTATTCATCACCTGCCTCTTTCCGCACACATTACTGTGCAGAAGAATAATATATGGAGGGAAAACAAGCCGTAATTATATAATGGTAATTATCAAGTAATAAGGCAGTACTGTGCTAGCGGGAGTTCGTACCACCTGGCTGTTTGAAACTCCACACTTGCCGTCAATCACTGCCTCAGTCTCACAGAGTTATTACCTGGAGGATCAGAGGAGAGAAAGATGGAGCGGAGAGAGAGACAGAGTCTGGAGGAGGGGGAGGGAGAGAAAGAAGAAGAAAGAAAAAAAAAAAAAAACAGATCAAGATTGAAATCCCCAGCTGTAATTAAGATCCAGAGAATTAGTGTTAATTTGGCGGCTGCGGGACTGTGATGAGCAGCAACAATAACAAGAATAAACGCGATCGTAATTGCGTCTAACAAAGGCGGCTTTTCAGAGACATTGTTCGTGACAGCTCTCTCTCTTCCCATCTCTCGCTCTCTTTTTTTCTCTCTTTCTTTCTTTCTGTCCGTCTGTCTGCCTCCAACCCTCACATTCTCCCTCTTGTCTGTCTTTTTTCTTCTCTCTTCTCTCTTGCCGTGCAGCGCGGAGCATCTCCTAGGCATGTGGAGAGGGCCCATATGCATATGTATGCGCTCGACGCTCCACTGTGGATGGTGAGGAGATCTGACACAGAAAGACAGGATGAGAGTGCCTCATCTGATCCCATAAAAACATATTAAAACCTCCTCTCATCTTCTCAAAGGTCCCGTCGATTCAGGTGGAAAAGCGAGGGGCTCCCGCTCGCCCCCCCGACACAGCCAAAAAAAAAAAAAAAAAGAAGAAAAAAAAAAGAGAAAGAAAGACACATGAGGGGCCTCAGGCAGCGGGAGACGTGCGCGATCACATATTTGATAAGCAGTCAGGCCCGATTAGCTCGCAAAAGGAAGCAGGAAGTGGCACGCATAACGCAACAATAAGAGATAGCATCTCCTCACTCATCTTATTTACTTCTGCCTGTTTCATCAGTGGCAAGGACTTTCAGAAATACACAACCTGGCCTGAGCGCTACCATGGTTACATGCCTGTCACAGCACTCAATGTTTGAAGGTGGAATCCTCGGTGCCTTTGAAAGCTAGATGTTTTTTTCTTTTTCTTTTTTTTTTCCGTTATTCTTCTGCTTCAAATTCATGCTCAGCCTTCATGAAGAAAAGTAGTGTTGATCGGGACCATCACATATTTGTTCTTCATTCACGCTCGTATCTCTTTTCTGGCGACTGCGTCTTGGCATTGAAGTCATGAATTCTTCACCCCGGGGATGGTAACGTATGCTACACGAAGCTAGCGGCCGATATTTTGTGCAGGTGAACATCACAGAGGTTGATGCGAAACAGATACACTTGTGATTAAGTGAGGCAGTCAGTCTCTCGCCCCTAAAATAGCATGTTCCCGCACAAGACAAATGTTGATCCGAACCTGACTTCATTTGTTTGTGTCTCGGAGAACAGCGGCTCCGGCGCAGGGGCTCCAAGGGTTCACTTTCTCTACTTGGCACATATTCGGAGGCATATAGATCACTCGTAAGCGTTCATATTTATTTAACAATTAAACCCATAACCAAAAAAAAAATGCCGCTTCTGGCTTTTCTCCCGACCAAAAGCCTGTGTCGTTTTTTTGAGGTCTAGGACAGGAGGTACGTGACCCCCTGCTGGGCTGTTGAGTCAGAGAGACGCCCAGCAAAAACAAAATGGAGTTTCCCATGAGAGTGGACAGTGTGGCCGCTCCTGACTGCTCCGGACTGCTCCGGACTGCTCCTGACCACTGTGATGGGTTGGGTCAGACTCACCACCGGCCTGTAGAACAGAGCAGGAGGCAGATAGAAGAGTTAGATGGAGAGAGAGAGAGAGAGAGAAGGGACGGGAATAGAACACGATTGAGGTATAATAGAGAGACACGAGAGATTTCCACAAAGTGGGATACGTAAGAGAAATGAAGGAACTCAAACCAGCCTTAAGGAGGAGATAGTAGCATGCGAGTAAAGAGAGAGAGAGAGAGAGAGAGAGAGAGAGAGAGAGGAAGAGAGAAAGAAAGAAAGAGAGAGAGAGAGAGGCTGAGGGACTGTGCAGGATCCAGAGTAGTCTGTGTCCGTGTGTGTGTGTGTGTCTGTGGGGGGGGGGGGGGGGGGGGGGGGGGGGGGGGTAACCTGTGGATAGCTTTTCATTTAGCCTCTGTCCCTGACAGGCGTGGATAAGTGGTGTGGGACCCCTGCACAGGTGAAATCTATTCCTCCCCACTGGCCTGAGGGGGGGTGGAGGGGGGGTGAATGGACTGGGGGGGGCGGAGGGGGGGTGAATGGACTGTAACAGAATTTCTTCAGCCCTCTGGGCCCCGCGCAAAGCAGAGAATAAATGGTGGAGGTGGCAGGCCTGGACAGAAAAATCAATGCCTGCTTATACAGACATGACACGCCGGCAGCCCTGGCAATCTGTGTGTGTGTGTGTGTGTGTGTGTGTGTGTGTGTGGTGTGTGTGTGTGTGTGTGTGTGTGTGTGTGGGGTTTGTGCTCCTCTCTTCTCAGGCTGCTGCTGCTGGGATTTCTACCTCTTACCTGAGCTCTGGGACCTGTAAATAACTCCTGCTCTCTTTTTTTTTTTTGGTTGTTTCCTCCATCCTCTCTTTTCATCCTCCTTCCTGTCCTCTGTCTCCCTCTCTCTTGTTCTCTCTTTCTTGCTCTCTCCAGGAAGTACGAGTGTGACCTGTGTGACCGCTCGTTCAGTGAGCGCTGGGCCTTGAACAACCACATGAAGCTGCACACGGGGGACAAGCCTTTCAAGTGCGCCTGGCCCTCTTGCCACTACGCCTTCCTCACCCTCTCCGCCATGAAGGACCACTACCGCACCCACACAGGTACACACACACACACACACACACACACACACACACACACACACACACACACACACACACACACACACACACACACACGCACACTGCCTCCATAAAAACATTTCTTAATTTGAAAAAAGCCTAACCCTAACGTCCCAAGACTTTCCTCTTTTGTGCACACTCGGGCATTGACAGTTGACCGTGGGTTATTTAAGAATATGGTCAAATAAAAAGCACAATAAACAGCTTGCTTTTGTTTAATTAAAAACATCTCCTTGATGTAGAAAATACAATGTTTCCAAAATGACCCCCCCCCCCCCCCCCCACCTCACCCAAGTACGTCCAGCACACTGTGACCTTCATATGACCTCTTCAACCTGACCTCACACTGCACCTGCCTTTCCCTTTGGAGTGTTTATCGCTGTCCTAGTCTGCCTCGGACTGCCTCTCAACCTTGTCCAGGTTGACTCCTGACAGTCTCCCACCCTCAGACCTCCCCCCTTCCAAGACACTTACACTAATTGGCTTTTGAGAGCACTCCTCTCCACACACACACACACACACACACCCCCCATCCCCAAGTAATGTCATGGTGACCTGGCTGAGAGGTCACTCGGGGTCACCTGCTCTGTCACTGACAAGACGGGCGAGTTGCATCCACTTCCTTAAAGATCAATACTTAACCTTAAGCATTATCATGTCGGCCAAATGTATACATGCTCTCCCCAAAGGACGCAGGTCATCGCCGCGGCTTTAATTGGTTTACTTGAATACACTTAGTCAAGGTTCGCGGTTAGCCGGGGCCCCCTGTGTCTAGGTTTCCGTAAATTTCCCTGGGTGCCGCTCTCTGGGATGCACTTCTAAGTGAGGCCTCTGCTCTGACAGTTTGACGGAGCGTTTTATAGGGAATATACCATCCGTCTGCGAAGCCTGTGGTGCAAGGCCGCGCGGCTGTGTGAATGTTATTTTAAATGTGTTTGAACAGTGATGTAACACCAAGGCGCCCACTAACATAATTAGGCCTTTTATTTTCATTTGTTTCCAGCTCCATCATTCACCATCACGGGGCGTCTGTCGCAACCGAGCGGGAGCATTACCTGCCGAGAGAGAGAGGGAGAAAGGGGGGGGGGTGAAGGGTGCGATGGAGGGGTGGAGAGAGGGAGGGGTGGGTGAAGGAGTGGGATGGGAGAGGCAGAGAGAGACTAATTGTTCGGATTAGTCAACCCCGAAAAGAGCTACCCCAAGACGGCAATCCATGATGCAACATGATTTTTTTTATGTTATTTATTTATTTATTTATTTATTTATTTCCATAATGGACGGAGTCAGACGGGGAGGAAGAGCATTTGCAACATTACTGCAATCACATTCCGCAAATAAATAAAAAAAAAGCGAGCCTGACACTCTGTAAAATATGATCTGTTTGTTCGCGTGTGTGATGACTTTAAATGGTACAAACGAGGCCTCTCTAAAGTGTGGGCACCTCTAATTATGAAAGTAGCAGAGAAAGTGGAGGCGGAAGTAAAGCCCCTCCTGTGAATATATAGATAGGGCCATAATTATTATGAATGAACACGGGCACCTCCCCACGCTGATGCTGCTGCTTGTGTGCCTACATGTACGTATATGTGTGTGTGTGTGTTTTGGCATGCAGTAGCGGTGCGGAGCGAGACCCTGTAGTGAGTGACTGAAATGACACTCTCTCTCTCTCTCGAGGAGTGAAAGAAGTCCACGCCACGCACTCCTCCTCTCCCAATTTTGGTGAGACGATGGGTGTTATTCATTCATGTGACCCCACGCTTTTAAAAGCCTTGTGGATGTGATTAATCTGTATTCCCCCGTTGCCACGATTTCCACTGAAGTTAAATCACACAATATTCATCCCTTTGAGGGCCTAAAGACTGCAGTTTATTAAGACGGGTAAGCATTTTACCTATTGTTGCGCCATTATATTATGCCTCTTCTGTTCAATTTGGAGTCCCCAAAAATGTAGCTTTATTGACTGTAATACTCTGAGCAGGATGTTGCCTGCAGCTTAGTGCGTGAGGGGCTGCTGAGCACTGAAATTGCTATAAACCTGAGTTATCACTATCTACATTCATCTCGTTTCTTTTGTGTTTTAGTCTTCTCGTTAGACGTTTATGGGTAGCAGGGAAGGTCTGCTCGTAATTTAGCGAGGGGATAAGGCTCCAAATTAGCGATCTTTAGCATTGGCGCGTCGCAGCGGCAGTCATGCAGTGGTTTCATGCTCTCTGAGTCGTCGTTGTTGCGGCTTGATTGGTGTGTTTTTTATGCTAATCTCCCCGCTCACATCTTGTTGTGCCGCGACGACGAAGAGGAGGAGGAGGAGGGGCCCCCCGTCAGCCGCCAGGGTCGTTTGTAACATCTGATGTATGGGCCAGTCGGATAAATAAATAAATCAAAAACGTCCGACCCACCCTGGACTTTTCCAAAGCTGCTCTGCAGGGGGAAAAAAACCTGCGCCCCACGACAGAGGCACAATTGATTTCCTCATTGCCTCAGTTTGTCGCTTAATCTGGCGATATGCTGATAAATCTTCGCACTTTGTCAATTAATTTCCCTGAAAAATGAGGCCCAAAATGGCGTGCACATCAATACAGTGGTGGATTCCGTGTCAAAAATTAAGCGGTAAAATTAATTGCCCTCCTATCCGCTCCTGCTAAAACATAACTAATGAGGGAGGCAATTATAGCTGCATGCAGACTCCTCCAGGGTTATTTAAAAACACACACACACACACACACACACACACACACACACATGCATGAACACACAGTCTCTCTCTCACACACACACACACACACACTTGCACACATCTGCAATAGTATCTAGATGGACAAAAACAGAGATGACTTTATGTATGGCAGCTCATTTTATAAGCTTTGTTCCTCTAGTCTCAGTTCCTTCCTCTGTTGTTTTTCCCCATTGTTAAGAGAGAGTTTAGTAGTGTTTGGACATGAGACAGAAGGACATCGCTAGGCCCATAGCATATCTTAGCCTTTAGCTTAGCTAGCATAGCGGGTGAGGAACATAGATCACTAATCTGTTCCACCTCTTCCCTCTGTGGTGGTCGGGCTGCTCAGGCCTTTGTGTTCAGGCTCAGAGTCTCAGTTAGAGGGAGAGATAAAGAGAGAGCCCGAGAAAGGAGACGGGAGAACAGGGAGAGACAAGGAAGAGTGGGACAGAGGGGATAAATGGAAAAGGAGGAGGAAAAAAGAGAACAATTAGGAGTGAAATAGTCACAGAGGAGAGAAGACCGGTAGAGAGAGAGAGAGAAAAACTGTGAAAATGGCAAGTGTGTGAGAGAGAGAGAGAGAGAGAGAGAGAAGAGAGAGAGAGAGAGAGAGAGAGGGAGAGAGAGAGAGAGAGAGAGAGAGAGAGAGAGAGACTTCTTGGAGGGCTCAGGCCTCTTCAGCCCCACTACAGACAGTGCTATGTCTCTCCTCAGCCTCTCTCTCTCTCTCTCTCTGACTGTGTGTCTCTCGCCCTCCTGGTTGCTGACAGGCCCCACGTCACTCTGGGTTGGGTTGGGTAAGGGGTGGCGTGGGTGGCGTGGGAGGGGTGGGGTGCGGTGGGGTGGGGTTGGGTTGGCAGTGGCGGCGGCCATCGAGCGGCAGATGAAAAGCACGCGTGTAATTTATCGCCAGCATTTCCTCCCCAAGAATAATTGTGGCGAGCGCGGCCGGGCGCGGGGGGATCGATGCGTATGGATTTTTCTGCGGTGGGGGTCTTGTAGCGCGGGGCGTAATGAGAGATGGAAGGGCGACAGGCGACTTGGGAGGGAGAGGGTTGAGGGGTGGTTGCTGTGTGTGTGTGTGTGTGTGTGTGTGTGTGTGTGTGTGTGTGTGTGTGTGTGTGTGTGTGTGGGGTGGGGTGGGATCACTGAGAGGATTTAGCAGCTGTGTGATCAGACAGAGACTAAAATGAAGAGGAGCAGACTTCAGGTGGTCACCATGCTAACTGGGGAAAGGTGGAGCTGGTTCGCACAGCGGTCCCGGCAGGTGAAAAGAGGGGCCGTGCTGGCGGGTGGGAAGGGGGGAGGGGGGGGGGCGGGGGAGGGGGCACCATGTCGCAACGCTGGTGGACATTTCTGGGCCACCCTGCACGGTTGTTTCCAGGTCTCCTTGTTTGTGTGTCGGTTACTTCATTCATTTATTTATTTATTTATTTACTGTTTGTCTATTTGTGTTCACTGAGTGGGCCACACACACATGTACACGCACAAACACACAGAACAAGCTTCCTCGGGAGAAGAGAGACTTCCTCTAATTTCCGCCCTCTCAGCCAGAAAAAAGGGGGTGAATTTTTCTGTGTTTTAGATTGAACGGACAAGGTCACTGCCTCCCGTCCGGGGACCGTCCCTGTCTCGGTGACCAGGTGGCTTAACCTTCAGCCAAAATATCCCACACCCCGCCCAAATCAGGCATCTACAACCTCCCCCCCCCCCCCCCCCCTCCAAAAAAAAAGTGAAACTAACAAAAGTACGCCTAAAAGTCAAAGACGAGCAGCCCCCAAACACCCCCCGACTTTTTAGTGCACTCGCAGGGAAAAAAAACGGAAAAACACACACAGAGCTTGTTACAATCCTCTCTCTTTCTTCTCCTCTCCCTCTCTCCTCGTTCCTCCCCACTCGTTCCTCCCCACTTCAGTGGCGCTGCATTAAAACACATTACCCACAGCAGAATGGCTTTGAGAGGCTGTGATAAGCCTGGCGCCGCTCCTCATCCTTTACTGTCTCCAAGGAGCCGCCGAGAGCCGAGAGCCGGGTGCCGTTAGCACTGGAGGAGTCTGCTCACCCCCCGAATGGAAATCATCACATTATCTACCCCCACCCTCACCACCCTCACCACCCTCACCCACCACCACCCTCCCTCTGCTTGAGAAGTTGTTGCTGCCTCCTTGGCAGATGCCGCCGCGCGTTATTGACACGTTGTAAATGTGAAGGGGAAATAAAAACCTGCGATTGAAATGGTGATCTTTTTCGGAACGGACTAATATGAGAGGTGTGTGTGTGTGTCTGTCTGAGTGCGTCGGTGTGTGTTTTGTATCAGTGTGGTTTCATGTGTTTAAAACTAATGGTGGGTGTTCGTTTCTGATTGTTACATAGCCGCGTGAAGCCGTGTAATTTCTTTGAATGTCTTCTCACATCCGGGCCATGTGTGTGTGAGCGATTCTGTTTGTGTGTGTGTGTGTGTGTGTGTGTGTGTGTGTGTGTGTGTGTGTGTGTGTGTGCGGGTGCGGGCATGTACATCTATACGCGTGCGTCGGCCTTAGCATTTGTGTGTGTTTAAGCATCTGTGGCTCTGCCTGGAAGGTTGTGTGTGGTGTGGTGTGATGTGGTGTGGTGTGTGTGTGGTGTGTGTGTGCGCAGGCAGACGCGCCCACTGAACCGAGCTGTGTGTCCTGTCCTCAGTATTCTCTCTCGGTTGGAGGGATTGCCTGCCTCTCGCCGACTGGTGACCAGGTGTGCTCTTTCAGAGCCGTATCCTCCTCTTCATCACAGCCTTCCCGAAGCACCACTAGACACACACACCACACACACACACACACACACACACACACACACACACACACACACACACACACACACACACACACACACTCACTCTCACACACACTCACTCTCTCACACACACACACACACACACACACACACACACACACACACACACACACACACACACACACACACACACACACACACACACACACACACACACTCAGCACCACAGGCAGGAGGCTCATGAGATTCCTCTCAAGCAAGGAAAAGACATTACAACGTCCAAAGTCACAGCGATGAAATGTCCTTTAGTTCATATTTAGCCCATGCTCATGTATAAGTAGATCCCAGTACTTATAGTGTGGGAGAATGGTAGAGAGATCATGGTTCTGTAGTAAGTGTTTTCCATACACATGTATAAAGTAGATTGCAGTACCTATAGAGTGGGATTGATATCATGGTTCCATAGTTCCATAGCTCGTAAGTTCCGGGTCAAATAAACAGTTCTTTTAGTCAGGGCGACAGACAAGGAGACTGGAGGCGTCCGCCCTCAGCATTATTTGTGCTTTAGGAGAGTTGAACCAATGACCCCAATGACCCCAGCGACCCCAGCGACCCCAATGACCCCAGCGACGCCTGCTCCGCTGAGTAAGCCACGTTGATCTGTTCCAAAGCATCTTCATGCACACCCTGACCACGTGAAGCCCCCGCTCAAAAACACACGCCATCAGGAAAAACCATCAAGGGAGAGGTCACAGCAAGGTTATCAAGGTTGCAGGGGGAAAAAAAAAACTTCCTTCCAAAGGCCCACCCAGGACAAAAACTTTTTTTTACCTCTTAACCCCCCTCCTCACACACACACACACACACACACACACACACTCCCCTCATCTCTCCCAGGGAGGGAGCGGCTCATCAGGCCGTAATGACAGAGCCAGATGCAAGGGAGAGAGAGGAGATGCATAAAAAGCCGCTTGAGTGCTCTGTGCGAGCCCCATCT
>NC_045162.1:26930939-26933439 GCF_900700415.2 Clupea harengus | reverse complement strand
GCGTGCACACGGGCGAGAAGCCCTACCGCTGCCCCTGGTGTGATTACAGGTAGCACACACACACACACACACACACACACACACACACACACACACACACACACACACACACACACGGGCGAGAAGCCCTACCGCTGCCCCTGGTGTGATTACAGGTAGCACGCTACCCCTATACCGTATCCACACACACACACACACACTCAACACACACACACACACACACACACACACACACACACACACACACACACACACACACACACACACACACACACACACACACACACACACACACGTGCTTGAACACTCACATCTTAGATATCTTAGGGTTACAGCAGGCATATATTAAGTAGAGACCACCTACCCCAGACAGCTATGTACTGTATATATGCATACAGGTAGTGCCTCACTGGCCGTGCCCCTGTGACGCTGCTACGTTCAGAGCTACACAAAAGAGGACTTTGAGAGGTGGCAACAGGAGGGGTGCAGAAACTCACCGACCCCCACATGTAGAACACATCAGTGGGTGGGTGGGGGGATAGGACAGTTGCTGTGGGATCGGGGTAGTTGTGATGGGAAGACTGGGAGGGCTACAGGGGGCTTATTATGGGATGTGTGCTGTGGGGGAGGACGAGATGTTTTTCTGTCAGGCTCATCGCTCTGCTATCATTATCATTTGGAGACACTATGCAGGAAATTGTCGGTGAAATTAGGAAAAACGTTTTTTTTTCTTTCTTTCTTTCTTTTTAGAGAGGCGCACAGTCCCTCTCCCATCATTTCTTCCACCTAGAGAGCACACACACACACACACACACACAACCACACACACACACACACACACACACGCGCACACACACACACACACACACACACACACACACACACACACACGCACACACACACGCACACACACACGCACACACACACACACAAGCTCTCACTCACACCCCTCACAAGCATGCCTGTTGTTGTCATTTTAGGTTTTGGCACTTTGTGTTTCTTTTGAGATTCTGGGATTGGCAAATGTGTAGCCATGAAGATGTATGTGCATCCATCCATATTATTATTCAGCAGCTCTTAACAGAAACTGTTGCGGTGTTATTGTAGATCTTTGTTTCGTGCTTGGCCACTTATGTTCCTATTTACATCCAAAAATAGAAGACGTGGTAATTAGATTACAGCTGTGCGTTAAACCCTAATAAGGTAACAATTATTCTCTTCATTTATGAGAAAGAAAGACATTAACACTGGCATAGAAAGCTGTGAAAAAAGTGTAATAAGATGAACTACCTGATAAAATAATTTCATGGATGTTAATTGAATACTCTGTTATTGAAGGTACCCAATCTTGTCGGGAAAAGATTGGAATGTTCACAATGTCGGCTTCGCTCCTTCTCTCTGACATTATAATGCATTCAGCGTCAATTCAGCTTCGCACGTTTCACCCCCTGCAAACTTTCCAACTTTTTTTTTCTTTTTTTTTTCGGAACTTCGTCGCTCTGTGAACTTGCAAAGCCTTTGTCTTCATCATCATCATCACCATCATCACCCAGCGCGGGAATGAAAGTGGCTGAGGCTTTTAGATGTGGAGCAACATTAACTTTAAAACTGAGAGATAGAGCTCATCTCTGTGTGCTGAGTGGATTGGCATGAAAACACGTCTTTAAAAAGTTGTAATGAAAATTCCCTGTGGTTCCTCAGATTGTGTATGACTGATATTATATGAGTATAAGTGAGGGTGTGTGCACTGATTTGAATATTTGAAATGTGTGTGTGTGTGTGTGTGTGTGTGTGTGTGTGTGTGTGTGTGTGTGTGTGTGTGTGTGTGGGTTGGTGGTAGGGGAGGGGGGTTGTGTGTGTATAAGTACACATGTATGTAGGTTTGTTTCTGAGTGACTGTGTCTTCCTTGTTGCACAGCATGTGTGTGTGATTTTATGTGTGTTCATATGTAAGTGTGGGTTTGTGTGTGTGTGTGTGTGTGTAACAGCATGTGAATGAGTGAGTGAGTGTGTGTGTCTGAGTGAAAGTGATAGTGAGGGGGACGGCCTCCCTCCCTCCCTCCCTCCGTGTGTCCCGTTGAGCGGGAGGTTTGGTCTCGTCTGGACTAATTAATGTGGTTGGAGTCGGCCTCTCCCCAGCCTGACACACGCTAAAACGCTGCACGCCTGTTGTTTTTCACATGACAATTACACCATTTCCATATCAGACACACACACACACACACACACACACACACACACTGATGCTGCGCTACAAGGAACTGACCCGCCACTCCCCCACCTTCCCATTTTATTCATCTTTTTTTAATCCTCTTTTTAGAATGTATTTCCTGTTTTCATGAGTAAAATGAAAGAGTAGTTATATATTCCTCAGCCCACATAGCTACTAATCAGTCCCACGTATCTGTTACCATTATAGAGCTCCACGCAGCGCAAAAAGTAGTTTTATCTTTGTTAGAGAAGAATTATGAAAAGGGAAAAAAGTTTTGTAATTTTTTTT
>NC_045162.1:26915939-26923439 GCF_900700415.2 Clupea harengus | reverse complement strand
TGTTAAAAAACTGAGGGGGGTGGGAGGGTGGGGGAGAAATCCTGCTGAGAGGACACTTTCTGATAAAAAGTGGTAATGACAATTGTCTCCTTTTTCTTACTTTAAGCTCACCGGCCGGATAAAGACTGTGGGCGACACAGCGGGTTCTGTGGAGTGCGGAAGTACCGAGCCAGTCTTTGTGTCGTCTGAATGCCAAACAAGCATTCACAAAAGCTTTCATTTCTGTTTGTCGGCCATAATGTGAAAGTGTCTAGACATTAGTACAATATTGACAATATATCCCTCAAAAAAAAGCATATTTCGATGATTCGTTGCCATGGCGTCTGCGCCAGAGCAGGAGTCAGACTGTCTGATTGGGGGCGCCACTAAAAAGTTCAGGAGAAGAGTCAAACGGGCACCGGCGGTTTAGCGTGATTCAGGGAGAACACAATTGGTTCTCAGGTGATTCGACGTTCAGCCGTTCGGCTCACGGCACCCCTTGGCTGCTCCCGAGCAGCTCACATTAGGACCGTTAGGACGGCTTTTATTCCTCTATTAAATATGGAAAAATGTTCTTAATTTCATGTCGGGGTGTAATTGCAGAACTCGGGGGCATGAGTGAGAAAAGGCCTGGCTAATTATTCAGCACATGGAAGACGGCGCGAGCCACGAGGCATTGTTTGTTGCGGGCGCTGATTTTATTTGTCCCTAATAACCTAAGATCCATGGGTCCGGCTTCTCCAGGAAACTTAACGTCACGTTTAAATGATGGTCTAATTCAGCAGGTTGAGACTGGGAGCAAATGGTTTCATATGCTCACCGTGCCTCATAACGCACCAAATGTCATTACTCCTGTTTTAGGGGTAAAACGGCTTGCTGTAACGCTTGTAAGGTTTGTGGTTCGTGTGTAATATTTTTTTTTGATATATATTTTTTTTATGTTGTGTGTTTATATTGAGTTTGCGCTACCTTTTTGTACCTAATGCCACATTATGTAGTGATAAATACAGCGTTCTTTCAAACTGTCAGATTAATACACAATGCTTGTTCGGAATTGTTTTATGGTAAGTGTGTGTGTGTATTGTTAGGAAAGCTGCGTCAAAATCCGCGGCACGTGCCACAGTGACAATTTGAAACGGGAGACAATGCTGTTTGCACCAACATCTGTTTTTAAGAAAAACGAAAAACACGAGCAAAAAAAAAAATGTGTTAGGGTGTAGGCGACACGTTTTTCCATCAAATAAGTGTTGTTGGTGACTGTAAAAGAACATCTGCAGGACATCAGTGCGGTGTGAAGGGGGGTTGTGGAGTTGTGTGTGTGTGTGTGTGGGGGGGGGGGGGGGGTGTAAGAAACACAGCATGTCATAAATAAATGCAAAGCAAAAAGTTAGTTCTCCGTTCTGGCAAAAAAGTGACAACTGCGATCAAGGTTTTGTATATTTTGAGTCTTCGACTCTACCTAACTAACTAACTAGCCCCGATAGTCGGCTGGAACAGCGGCGGTTCTTGCACAGCACGTTTCCCTGTCTGTCAGCTCCCTCTTTTTTTATTTACTGCTTCACAACAAACCCACCCAGGCTCTGAGTGGGCAGTGTGCTGGTGGTAGGGCTGCTGCTGCTGCTGCTGCAGCTGATGTTGAGTGTGTGTGTGTTTGGTGTGTGTGTGTGTGTGTGTGTGTGTTTGCAGGACTGATTGCGTTACTGGGTGTTAATTGGAGAATTCCCTGCGGAGGACACTTCATCCGGCTGTTTCCCCGTTACCCTGTTTTTCCAGCCTCGCTCAGGCCCTTATTGTTGCTTTTCTTTCTTTTTTTTTCTTTCTTTCTTTCTGTTTTTTTTTTTTTTTTGCACGGAGGATGTTAGCATTTTCTGCTGATTCTTCTCTTCCAGCGCTATGGAAAGTAAGAAGTAGGCTGTCATGGGGGAATACTCTTGTTTGCTAGTCCCCTTTTCTCTCTCTCTCTCTCTCTCTCTCTCTCTCTCTCTCTCCATTTTTCCCCTTTCTCTCTCTCTTCTCTCTCTTCCTCTGTTTTACACACACTTGCGTGTGTGTGACCACACACTCTCACTGGGAGGTGTTTTATTTGCTTGTTTGGGTGTTTATGTATTTTCTTCTCTGCCCCTCTACCCCCCCGCCCCCTTCCTTCCATCGACACGCTCTACACGTAGAGCTGCTTTAGATATTACATTTTAGATCAGACCGCTCGCTCAGGGAGAATGTGCCCCAGGGGACTCGCTCACACACACACACACACACACACACACACACACTCACACACACACACACAATCACAATCTCCACTGCCACCGCCACCGCTGCCGGAGCGGGGAGTTCAAGGTGGGGGGGAAACGAAGGAGAGCTCTGCGCACACGTGAACGCCGGGGCCCCCGCCGCTAAACGGATGCAGGACTCCCCCGGCCCCTGAGCTCCTCTCTCTCTCCCTCTGCCTGCACTCTCTCTCCCCTCTCTCTCTCTCTCTCTCTCTCTCTCTCTCTCTCTCTCTCTCTCTCTCTCTCTCCCAGGCCCCTGAGCTCCTCTCCCTCTGCCTGCACTCCTGGCCGCTCTGCTCAGCAACACAGTTTCACCCTCTGCATAATGACCTGCTTCAACGAGCATGAAAACCACACCAGCACCAGCACCACAATAGACACCCAGACACACACACACACACACACACACACACACACACACACACACACACACACACACACACACACACACACACACCCACACACACACACACACACACACACACCACCCACACACACACACACACACACACACACACACACACATATACATGCACGGCCCACCACCCACCTGCCCCCAGTAGATCGATTACAGATCAGGTCCTGAGCATTGGTAGCTGTTGCTTGCCCCCCTTATGTCTGCTCTGCTGTTTTCCATTTTCATCTCTCTCTCTCTTTTTTTTTTCTTCTCTCACTCCCTCTCTCTCTCTCTCTAAAAAACACCTATTGATTGATATGGTGATGGACGACGCCTCTCCTCTCCTCTCCTCTCCTCTCCTCTTCACCGCTCATGACCTTGTCGGGCCGGCCCGATCGCCTCACGAGAAAAGGTCACTATGTAAAACGTGAACGCTTGATTTGTTCACACACCCCTCTCCCCCCCCACTCAACACGCGCGCGCACACACACACACACACACACACACACACACACACACACACACACACACACACACACACACACACACACTTCCATCACCACCAACTCCCCTTCCTACCGCTTACACCCAAAATTCTGATAATACACGTCTCGAGTCCTTGTTTGGAAGCTTCTGGAACGTTATGGGATGTCATGACTGGGGGGGGAGAGAGGGGTGGTGTGTGTTGAGGCCCCCCTCTATGTGACGGATGGGCAGGAGGGGCCACGTCTCCTGGCCACGTCCCCCCCCCCCCCCCCCTCACTAAAGGGGCCGGCGAGAACGGGAGCCCACTCGGCGCTGGCTGGCTCCTGCGAGACGTCATACATTATTCAGGGCCTCGCCGCTCTCGCTCTCGCTCTCCCTCGCGCCCCTCACTAAGTCAATGCTTCTCCCTCTCCCAGACAGAGACGCACAGAAACCCCGACAAGTCAGGCAGCAGGAGAGATATCCGCATGTCTGACAAGAACTCCCTCTCCCTCTCCCTCTCCCTCTCCTCTCCCTCTCCCCCCTCTCTCTCTCTCCCTCTCCCTCTCTCCCTCTCCCCCCTCTCTCTCCCTCTCTCTCTCTCTCTCTCTCTCTCTCTCTCTCTCTCTCTCTCTCTGTACCCCCTGAAGTGAGTCAATATTTTTCAAGCACTGCAAAACTTTCTTTTTTTTTTTGGGGCCGTTTACCTTCTGTTTGACTTCTGTGGTTTGGTCTGTTTTATTGTGTGAGGTTGCTGGCCTCACCTGCGAGCCCTGTCTGATTGGTGGCGATGCGGAGATGGGCGGATGGTCAGAAGAAAAGGCCAATTCAGGAGTAATTACTAGCCACAGACAATTACCAGTGTTAGGATGGTGCATGCCCATTAGAAGCAGTCTGCGTTTGCTTCCTTTTTTTTTTTTTAAATATAATTGAATCCCTTGGCTGTTCGGCGCTTGAGTTCGTTTCACCCAATGTGAAGCTTCTGGTAATCACGCTGCTACTGACTGCTAGCTATTCGGGCCCCCAATTAAGTGCAAGTTCTTATTGGACGAGCGTTGGCGCTGCTTTGTTTTGATTGTGTTGATTGTGCGTGTTTCTTTCCCCCTCCATAACCCTCTGGCCCCCGAAAGCAGCTGACAGAGACATTGAAGTATGAAGCCCGTGGTATAGCCAGCTCGCCAGCTAAGGATCTGACTTGGAAAATGTAAGAAAAGGCTAATTGTTTGAATAGAGAAACTCGGCAAAGAGGGACATTGGGTGGTGGTGGTGGTGGTGGGGGGGGTGGGGGTCTGTAGACCAGGATAGTTGGGGGAGAAAGAGATAGGAACACGGAGAAACAGAGATTTTTTCACCAATGTAAAAAAAGTTGACAGTGGAACGGTCTCTTTCTCTCTCTTTCTCTCACTCTCTCTTTTCCCCTCCCCTTCTCTCTTTCTCTCACTCTCTCTTTTCCCTCCCCTTCTCTCTTTCTCTCACTCTCTCTTTTCCCTCCCCTTCTCTCTTTCTCTCACTCTCTCTTTTCCCCTCCCCTTCTCTCTTTCTCTCACTCTCTCTTTTTCCCCTCCCCTTCTCTCTTTCTCTCACTCTCTCTTTTCCCCTCCCTTCTCTCTTTCTCTCACTCTCTCTTTTCCCCTCCCCTTCTCTCTTTCTCTCACTCTCTCTTTTCCCCTCCCCTTCTCTCTTTCTCTCACTCTCTCTTTTTCCCCCTCCCCTTCTCTCTTTCTCTCACTCTCTCTTTTCCCCTCTCCTTCTCTCTTTCTCTCACTCTCTCTTTCCCTCCCCTTCTCTCTTTCTCTCACTCTCTCTTTTTCACTCTCATTTTCCTCTTCCCTGCGCTGGTGACAGCGACAGAGCCGTCGAAGGGAGCAGTGTGTGAAAGGAACCCTTGGAGAGCTGCACGGAGTGTGTGTGTGTGTGTGTGTGTGTGTGTGTGTGTGTGTGTGTGTGTGGATGTCGACTCCCCATTGCCTAATTAAAGGGCAAGGAAAGCCACTCAGAGAGAGATTAAACCTAAAAGGGCAAATTAGCACTAAAAAGGGGTGTGGCAAATTCACACATACGCGCTGAGCATGAAATCTCCTCTGACACCTGTGAAGAAAAAAGAAACGCCAGATAAAAAGAAAGAGAGAACTTTTGTATTCCCTCTGTTCCTCTCCTCTTTCTCTATGTGTGTCTGTGTGTAAGTGTGTGTGTGCATGTGTTTGAGAAAAGAGAAAAGAGTGTGTGTCTGTGTCATTTAAAAGCAATATGTGCTCTCTGCCAGCACAGTAGAGAAGAGTTAGTAGGATAGATGTTTGATTGATCTTTGCCTTTAAACCTTTTCAGTCGCATGACGTAGAGCCATGCTGTTTATACAGAACATTCAGAAAGCATTCAGACCCCCTTTTTCACATGTTTCTTATGTTGCAGCCTTGCGTTAAAATTGTTTAAATTCATTTTTGTTTCCATCATCCATAATGACCAAGTGAAAACAGGATTTTTAGAAGTTTTTTGCAAATGTATTAAATAGGAAAAAATGAAATATCACATTGACATACTGTATGCATTCAGATCCTTTACTCAGTAGTTAGGTGAAGCACCTTTGGCAGCGATTACAGCCTTGACTCTTCTCGGGTATGACATGACGAGCTTTGCACACCTGAATTTGAGGATTTTTTTTGCCGTTCTTCTCTGCAGATCCTCTCCAACCTGTCAGGTTGGATGGGGACCATGTTCAGGTCTCTCCAGAGATGTTCAGGGCTCTGGCTGGGCCTCTCAAGGACACTCACAGGGTTGTCCCCAAGCCTAGGCTGTGTGCTTTGGGTCATTGCCCTGTTGGACAATGAGTACTTGGGTTCTTGGCCACGTCTCTTAATGTTACGTACATGTTTATACACACAAGTACACGTGCACTCATTACTGGCATCTGTTGCATTCTCGCATGTGAAGCGGACCCTCAGTAGGGGTGGGGCTGTCCTTGGAATTGCAATGGTGGGGAGCCGGTGCTGGCGATGGTGTTAGAGATTGTGTGAGGTAGGGAGACTTGCTGCTGCAGCAGAAGTTGTTCCTTTGTATGGACGAATACGGCCGGTTTCGGGGGTTCTCCAGAAAGGAGGGTTTTTTGTCAGGCCTGATCAGCCTAGAGGGAGGTGGGTTAGCTTGTCTCCGCAGCAAGTGGGTTGTTGTGCTCGTTTTCTCTTTTGTTTTAAGCCAGCTAATTACCTACACAAAACAAACAAAACTGAAAGGAATACAAGGGTTGGGCTGTGTGGGCCGTCCGTGCGTGGCAGGACTGACAATGATGCTGGAGAAGGAGAAGGAGAAGGCCATCCTTCAGTGGGGAGAGAGGTAAGCCTCATCTCTCTGAGTGGTCCATCAGGTACCAGACCATCTGGGTTGGGTTTGTTTTGTTACACACACCACGCACACACACACACACAAAACACACACACACACACACACACACACACACACACACACACACACAGAGAGAGGAAGAGGGAGAGAAAGAAATTGGATACATAGGTTCCCACTTAGAGTTGGAGGTGGTCCTAGGGGAGTGGGGGGGGTAGGCTCCGCAGGAGTGTTTGGCCCTCCTAGTTGAGGACGGGGGAATTAAACATGCAGGTGTTTGTGACAGCACACACAAAAAAGATAAAACAACCCCTGTGCAATATCTCAATACACACCTCAATGTCAAATCATTCCAAATTGGATCACCTCTCAGTGAAAATACAGGCCTCACAGTCAAAACTCAAACTTACACACAAGCCGTGGTCATTGAAATCAAATTGAGTACACCTGTTAGACCCTATCAGTCTAATGGCATGAACATGGTGATAAATGAACCTGTGAACACCAGAACCTTCTCAGTTTTGGATCTGTGGGCTTATCCCTATGTACATGTCTACATCATCATGGCACCGCATTGGAAAAGAATTGCGAGAGGAATTGGAAACGATCTGATTGGGAGACTTCACAGAGATGGAAAAAGGATAGAGGAAGATCGTAGCAGTTGCAGCAGTAATCAGGAGATGTACAACGAGCCATGGCACCACTCATCAGAGCCGGGGTGGCTGCCCTCCCCAAGATGACGTCGCAGGCAGTGCGCTACTTGCACAGTCTAGCTCTGAAGACCAGACGACGGGCCAGTGCTTCAGACATGGTGCAGGAGTTAGCAATGGGAAGCGCCTCAGTCAGTGACATTGCATAACGTCAACCTCTTTGAATGGCGTCCAAGAAAAGAAAAAAAAAAAAACGTTGCCTGCTCTTCGCCACAAAACTGCAATATTGAACTTTGCTATGGAACATGAAAAGAAGCCTGGTGAATATTGGAAGCACATTTTTGGTCAGATGAGACCAAGATACATGTGTTCACCTCTGATGGCCTCCAGCAGTTTTGGCTTGAAC
>NC_045162.1:26910939-26913439 GCF_900700415.2 Clupea harengus | reverse complement strand
GAGTGTGTTTGTGTGCTTCTGTGAATGTGTATTATATTTTTTCGTTATACAGTATGTTTGTGATGGTTGTGTGTGTGTGTGTGTGTGTGTGTGTGTGTGTTCATGAGTATGCATATGTTGTGTGGTTGTGTGCATATATGTGTGTTTATGTTTGGAGCCTGCCTGTGCCAAATGAGCTTTTGAAAGAATGACAGCGGGCCCTAATCCCTCTGGCAGGAGGATCCAGCAGTGAGCCTCGGCGTTCTCATCATTTCAATTATCATATTTATCATTTTTTGTATTATTCCCCTAGTCCAGCTTTATGTTATCTCACCCCCCCCTCCTCCTCCTCTCCTCCTCTCCTCCTCCCATCCTCCCATCTATCCCTCATTCTCTCCCTCTATTTATCTATTTATTTTTTATCCCTCTCACCACAGGCGATGTGAGAGCCTGCCACTCATCCTGATTGACAGCACTCAAGTGGCCTACGGAAAATCCGTTCATTTTTGTGTGTGTGTGTGTATGTGTGTCTGTGTGTGAGTGTGTGTGTTCGACCGGCGTTTTGCGGGGCCTTATCTGGAAACCCAATTTATTGCCAGTTCTCTGGGCGCGAAGGGTTGCCAGTCACCTTGACGGACAGCTCTCAGGTTTTTGCAGAGTGCCGTCACCGCAAGAGGTTTTTTTTCCCTCCCCCCCTCCTCCCCCCCTTGTCCTTTTTTTCTGTTTTTCTTTCTCTCAGTCCCTCTTTATTCCTGTCTTTTCTTTTTCTTTTTTTTTCCACCTCTACCTCTGAGCACGAGCCGACAGGCATTACTGCGAGTCAGTCATAGTTATGGACGCATGCTCTCGTCCTCATCGAGTCCTGTACTGGTGACCTTGGATGGGGGGGGGGACTGGGGGGCTGGGGGGGGGGTTAACTGCCAGAAAGACAGACTGACAGACGGGAGAGCAGGGTCGTCGTGACGACTGGAGTGACAGGCAGGTTTCGATCACACTCAGAGTGTTTCGCTCGTGGCTGTGAACAAACAGAGGAGCTCTCCTCCTGCCTTTCTGTCTGTCTCCATGTCTGGTTCCCTTTCTAGAAACTCACCAGCTTGAATGACAGTTTGACACATTGATACACAAACACACACACACACACACACACAAATACAAATACAAACACACACAAATGCAAACTCACACACACAAATACAAACTCACACACACAAATACAAACTCACACACACAAATACAAACTCACACACACAAATACAAACACACACAAATACAAACTCACACACATACTCCTTTTTGTACTTTGGGCAGGTTAGTAGGAGTAAACCCTGGGACTTTTGTGTGTATCTGGGTGTTTGTGTGTGTCTCTTAAAACTAAAGTTAGTGTACATTTGTGTACATTTTTGTATAAGTCTATTTTGTATGCGTGTGTGTAGTTATATTTGTGTATATGAGTATATCCCGTGTTCTTTGTTTGTGTGTGTGTGTGTGTGTGTGTGTGTGTTTGCGTCTGTTCTTAGTGTGTTAGCGTATGTGAACATCCTTTGTTTGTGTCTTTGTATATGCTGTGTGTGTGTGTGTGTGTGTGTGTGTGAGTGTGTTATAGTTGTGTATGTACATGCATATTTTGTCTACTTGTCTTGTGTCTTCTGCGTCTTTTGTGTGTGCTTGCATACCCCTGCACCCACGACGCTATTGTCTATTTGTGTACATTTTGTGTGTGTGTGTGTGTGTGTGTGTGTGTGTCTGCGTGTGTGCGTGCGTGTATGTGCCTGCTGACTGACCTCCGAATCCGGGAGGCTTATCACCGCCGCTGTTCCACATTATTGATAGCAGGGGAGATATCGACAGGCTTGCGCCCCAGCCAGGGGGCGGGGGGGGGGAGGATGGGGGGGGGGATGGGAGTTTGATATGACATATTGTGCGTCTCAGCACAGGCCATAAATAATTCTGACACATTTTTGTATGCATGGGAAAGTCCTTGATTCAGCCTCCCATAAAAATAAACTTCTATTATGGAAGGTATTTGTCAAGTGGGGGTGTGATGGACGACGCGGCGTTTAGCCGACGGCCGGCCGATGGGTTATGGATGCCCGCGGCCCCCTGCTAGGGAGGAGTCGTCACGGCAACGCTGACACCAGAGTAATTACTGCCCCAGCAAACGGAAGGGGTTCCGTGCACCTGCACACACACACACACACACACACACACACACACACACACACACAGACACACACATATGCACGTACATCACACATACGCGCACCCTGTGTGTACACACCCGCACCTCTGTGTGTGTGTCGTATAGTAGCCTGTCTGTTCTGTCGTCTATCTCCGCCATCTTTACAGAGGAGGCGAGAGAGACGGAGAGAGAGAGAGAGAGAGAGAGAGAGAGAGAGAGACGGAGAGAGAGAGAAGGCTGGGGTGGGGTGGGGGTGGCAGGGGGTATTAGTGGGCAGGTTGAGGACACTATATGCTTGTAGCACGGCAACATGCATTCTCAAGCGACTCATACCTATATTTG
>NC_045162.1:26898439-26903439 GCF_900700415.2 Clupea harengus | reverse complement strand
GGAGACAGCAGAATGAAAGGAGTTAAACGAACAGCGGATTGAGGAAGGCCATCTGTGTGACAGCAACCAGAAGCAGAGGAAGAGGAAGAGTGAGTGAAGGATGTACAGCCAGCCAGCCAGTTGTCAGGAGAGAGAGAGAGAGAGAGAGAGAGAGAGAGAGAGAGGGAGGGAGAGGGAGAGGGAGAGGGAGAGAGGGAGGGAGAGGCTGGCGCTGGCTGATTGATTTCATTAAGACATCGCCTGTGGAATGATGGAAGTCAGCTGACGACGAGAATGAGAATGAGACTAATGCCATTACGGGCCGCGCGTGCAGAGCGTCGCTGTGATTTACACCCATCCCTTTGTTTACACGGTGTGTGTGTGTGTGTGTGTGTGTGTGTGTGTGTGTGTGTGTGTGTGTGTGTGTGTGTGTGTGTGTGTGTGTGTGTGTATGTCTATATACATGCAAGCATGTGTTTATTATAGAAGCTCTGGAAAGCTGTTTGCGGGTATGTTCAAAATAGATTTTTTTTTTGAAGCCAACAGTACAAATCAAACATGTCAGACTGTCCGAGTTGAAAAGTATTTCATTGGCATATGGTTATTTAATTATGCTGCCTGATAGACAGCGCACCGTGCGGCAGTTGTCCTTCCTCTGTCTTCACCACGCGAGTGGCCAACCAACAGCATCAGCCATCACAGATAATAGCATTAGACAGGCAGCATCCTCTTTGATTCATTCTCATTCCAATTTCACGCAGAAATTCTGCTTTCACTCGTCCCAACCTCACTCACTCCTGAAGTAGGCTCCTGCGCCTAGACTCCGAGCGACAGCCGGTAGCCCCAGTCCCCCCCAGATCGAGCTGCACGAGAGACTCCCCAGTCCCCCCAGAGCGAGCGGCACGAGAGACCCCCAGTCCATAATCACCTGCTTTGCCCTTCAGCTCCCCCACAAAAACCACACACAGAAAAATGAGATGGATCACCGGGCCGGGACGGGCCCGAATGCGAGTGCGTTCAAGGGTGAGGAGGCAGGCGCCGTGTGAGTGTGTTCTCCCCGGACGTCTCTCCTGTCTGCGCCAGGGGCCGAGGAGGCGCCGGAGTGTCACCCCAGAGGAGCACTGCACTCCACTCCTCGCCTCTCCTCTCCTCTCCCCTCCCCCTCCTCGCCTCTCCTCTCCTCTCCCCTCCTCTCCTCTCCTCTCCTCTCCTCTCCTCTCCCTCTCCTCTCCTCTCCCCTCCTCTCCTCTCCTCTCCTCTCCCTCCTCTCCTCTCCTCTCCTCTCCTCTCCCCTCTCCTCTCCTCTCCCCTCCTCTCCTCTCCTCTCCTCTCCTCTCCTCTCCTCTCCCCTCTCCTCTCCTCTCCCCTCCCCTCCCCTCCTCGCCTCTCCTCTCCTCTCCCCTCCTCTCCTCTCCTCTCCTCTCCTCTCCTCTCCCCTCTCCTCTCCTCTCCCCTCCTCTCCCCGCCTCTCCTCTCCCCTCCTCTCCTCTCCTCTCCCCTCCTCTCCTCTCCTCTCCTCTCCTCTCCTCTCCCCTCTCCTCTCCTCTCCCCTCCTCTCCCCGCCTCTCCTCTCCCCTCCTCTCCTCTCCTCTCCCCCTCCTCTCCTCTCCTCTCCCCCGCCGGCTCCGTTACACAGCTCCCCTTACATATCAATCTACTCATTATGTTCACATTATCAGAACCGTAATGGAGATCCGCTTGCCAATACAGTGTGTGCAAAGCGACCTGTGTATGGACACAGACCTGAGTGTGAGGAGGAGAGGAGACAGTATTGGTTTGGAGGGGGGGGGGGGGAAGGAGGCAGAGACGGGAGCTATGGTGGTTTTATTTAGCAAGTCTCAGTCACCATTTGTTTTGTAGCTCATATTCAGCTTTGTGTGCATAAGTGTGTGTGCATAAGTGTGTGTGTGCATAAGTGTGTGTGCGTGCGTATGCACACGTGTGGACGCCTGTGCGTGTTTGTATTTCTGTTTGTGTGCATGTGCATGTGTGCTTGCAAGAGCCTGGGTATTTGTCCAGGATGTGTGTGTGTGTGTGTGTGTGTGTGTGTGTGTGTGTGTGTGCGTGTGTGTGTGTGTGTGTGTGTGTGTGTGTAGCCTGCATGTGTGTATGAGTTTGTGTTTTTAGTTTCCCTCTAGGCACTCTCTCTCTCTCACTTTCCCCACCTCTCTCTCTCTCTCTCTCTCTCTCTCTCTCTCTCTCCCTTTCTCTATTTCTGCCTTTGCTTCCCGAGTATCAGTGTCTTCACGTCACAAGAATGAATTGAGTTTGCTGCTCCCGGTGCAGACCACAATAGACAGAGTGCGGTAACCCTACTGGAAAACAAATAGATCCCCCTGTGCCTTTTGGGGCTTTGCGGCAGGCGGGGGGGGGGGGGGGTTCAGGGCCCGGCTGATAATGGAACGAGGCCCCTGCCTGAGAGGACACAGGCGCTCGTTTGTAACCCCGGCCGTCCACACACACACACACACACACACACACACACACACACACACACACACACACACACACACAGCTCTCTAAAACAAACAGGCGAGCTGATGATTCAGACAAATGAAGGCTGAGGAGAGCCCTCCTTCCACCACATGCACACAAATGTGCCAACAAACGCATACATGTTTCACACACACACACACACACACACACACACACACACACACACACACTTGGCCAGAGGACAACATGTGTGAGGAGTGGTCTAAAGAAGGTTGCGATATAAACCCTGGGCATGTCAGAGAGGGATAGTGAGACCTAGACGACGCTGAGAGATACAGACAAAGGAAGACAGAGAAAAAGCCTGATAGAGACACAGAAAGAAGGAGGGAGAGGAGGTGAAGAAAAGAGAGAAGGAGAGAGAAAGAGGTGGAGCGAGAGAGAAACTACATGGCGTTTCTATCTCTGCTTTGATAGAGAAGTAATGGAAGTCAAAATGCTTGGCGGCACACAGAGAATCCTTTCTGCCAGGGGGAAGAGAGAATTATTATGGAAGTCTTCATACATGTACAGATCATCTGTCTCCCTTTTTTATTTCAGAGATAAGCATCTGTAATTTTCGCCTCACACATTTGTCCTGCGTGTCCAGTGTATGAGAACAGCGCAGCACGGTGTGGTTTAGATTCTTAGTGAGCCAACGCGGCTACATAAACGCCACCCACGGGGCTGTTGGTTTTAAAGCATTAGACTTGGTGCTAAGTGCCTCACTGTAGCACTGTGTAGGACATTTCACTTTCACTGTGACAAATAAAGGGGCAGAAACGTGGCTCTAAAGGATTCTTTTTTTTTTTAACTAAGAATAACACTGAGTTACACTTCTGCACTCTTTCTTTCTTTTTATTTCATTTTGTTATATTTCTAATGTAGTATTTATTTATTGTTACACCAGGTTCTATTGCTCGTAGCTTGAATATTCTCTCCCTTGTACGTCGCTTTGGACAAAAGCGTCTGCTAAATGACTAAATGTAATGTAAAAGATGGACAGGACGACCCCTGCTTATGGGTGGTCAAGGGAACCAACCGAGGGGGTCAGTCATGGGTCCATGCACGGCTGTGTGTGTAGTCCATATAGGAGGTGAACTTCTTCTGTTCTCTTCTACAGTCTGGTTTCTTGTAGTCACAGTGAGGTCTATGGAGTACACACCTTTGTGAGCTAGAGCTTGGTATCCTCAGGTGAACATTTGGGTTTTTTGCACATAGCAGCTTTTCAGCATAATAAGTATTAATAAATATTAAGTTTAATGGTTAGGACATCTAAAGTAGGCCTACAACCAGTTTTAAATGTGTAAGGTAACATTAGTTGGCCCCGTGGATTGCAGATGGAGCATTGCCTTTAAAATACCTCACTTGACTGCAGTCGGGACACATCTGAATAGGTACAATTGTTCAGTACCTTTTAGACAAGGGCAAAAAAAAAGCAATGTGTCAGGGTTGACATAAAACAGCCGGGGAAAAAAACTATTTCTGTAAGCGATCCGTTCCCCGCTGTTACAGTTTGACCATGATGAGGCTTTGCCGTTGAAATAAAGAACAGGGACTACTGGACTTTAATCATTTTTTTTTTTTGTTCAATCATTTTTTCCCCCCTTCATACATGGCATTTTAATTTACTCCAACTTTCCTACTTTCACAATCCCGGGCCGCTGATCTGCCTGCATGTATTGTTTTCTTTCTTTCTTTCTTTCTTTCTTTCTTTCTTCCTTTCATTCTCCTCCTCCTCTTTTCCTCTTCTTGTCCCCGTGCTGATTGATTGATGGCTTCCTCGCCCTGAGCCACTGGTAAACATATTACCTACATATTTCCCCCACTCACGCTGTGCCGTCCTAGCGCGCAGGTTAAGTGTAGTTGCAGGCTATTATACATCATTAGAGCCAGCCAAACAGCCAAACAGCCAAAGCCCTCCCTGCCTGCCTGCCTGCCTGCCTGCCTGCCTGCCTGCCTGCCTGCCTGCCTGCCTGCCTGCCTGCCTGCCTGCCTGCCTGCCACCGCCTGGGTGATCGCTGCGCTGCGCTGCGCTGTGCTGAGGGAAGAGGAATGAGGCCCTGTGACATTCCATTGCTCATGCCCCAGCAGAGGGGCCCAGGCACAGAGAGGAGAGGAGAGGAGAGCAGAGCAGAGGAGAGGAGAGCAGAGCAGAGGAGAGGAGAGGAGAGGAGAGGAGAGCAGAGCAGAGGAGAGGAGAGGAGAGGAGAGGAGAGGAGAGCAGAGCAGAGCAGAGGAGAGGAGAGGAGAGGGAAGGAGAGAGCAGAGGAGAGGAGAGGAGAGGAGGCCCTGACGTCCCTCACAGGCCCAGCCACCCACAGACTGAGCAGTCCATCACCGCCTTTTTGGCTCGCCACTCAGGCTTGACCGGAGTTCCTGTCTCTCTCCCTCTCTTTTTTTCTCTCTCTCTCTCTCTCTCGCACTCATTCACTAACTCACTGACTCACTCACTCAGTCTCTCTTCACTTCTCTCTCTCTCTCTCTCCCTCTCTTTTTCTCTCTCTCTCTCTTTTTCTCTCTCTCTCTCGCACTCATTCACTAACTCA
>NC_045162.1:26838439-26893439 GCF_900700415.2 Clupea harengus | reverse complement strand
GTGTGTGTGTGTGTCCGCGTGGCGTGTGTGTGTGTGTGTGTGTGTGTGTGTGTGTGTCTGCGTGGCGTGTGTGTGTTTATGGCTTTTTATTGTGCCCGGCTCTGGTCACCGGGGCTTTGGAGGGAGTTACAGGGAAATGTGCGACTACGGGGTCAGAGGGCGTTCCGTGACCCCCGGTGACCTTGAGCAAGGGCGGCCCCGTCCTCTCAGTGAAGGAGATATGGGGCGCGCAGATTATAGGGGATGGCTGACCCAGCGATTCGCCCCTGTGATATCTGCTCCGCACAGGCGCTCACAGATATTACGTTATCCAATTCAGCTGTCTGCCACGGCCACAGTAGCTTCATACATCAGCTGACAATTATGGCAATTCATTTTTTATTGTGGATTGTAGATTGATATTGTGACTGTGGAGTGGAGGGGGGGTTGGCGGAGGGTGCGGTCCCCACAGAAAGATGGCTTCACCTTTGTGCCTGGCAGGCCCGTGTCCTTGGCTCCATTTTTTTTTTCATCTTTTATCTGTCCCCCTCGCTCCTTTTTTCTCTGCTGAGTGTCAACTCCGTCTCCTTTAATTGATTGTTCCGGTGTGTGCAGGGCTACAGGGCTGCCTGCCTGCCTGCCTGCCTGCCTGCCTGCCTGTCTGTCTGCCTGTCTGTCTGCCCGGGGGAGGTGATGCAGTGGTGTTTGGGAGGGTGACAGAGATGCCAGGTGCCTGGCATCTGATTCCACCATCTTCACTGACCTGTGATGCGCGTGCACAAGCACGCACGCACACACACACACACGCACGGACGCACGCACACACACACACGCACGTACACACACACACAGGCAGTCAGTCACACAGTCACACTCATACATCTTAACCAACCACCATCACCCCACCCACTACTACACCTTGCCCTACCCCACAGACTCACACAGACATAGAATCCCCTGCATACACACACACACACACACACATACACATCCGTCCTCAATCCTATGAAATACACACTACACATACACACCCTAGTAGCTTGTGGTGAGGGGTTAAATCACTTGTGAACATGGATACACTGTTTGAACAACACAACAACATAAACAATAAACACAACATAAACACTGTACCCTGTTTGAAATGACCTACACCCCAATTACCACAAACCATCGTCTCACACACACACACACACACACACACACACCGCAAGCCCACCCTCCTTCCCTGTCCCCCATGACCTGGATACAGGGCCTGGTGTTTTATCTCCGGGCTCTCCTGGGTCACCTTCAAGTCCCGCTAGCTCTCACACACACGACACACACCTCACCTCAGGTACAAACCCCCTCCACCCCGACGAGAGAGAGCCGTCACAGACGAGGAGATGGACGACCTTATTCTGACTCTGACTTTTAGCACAATTGATTGCGTTGTTTTTCCGTGTAATTTGTTGTAGATGGTTTGGCCTGCCTGCGGTTTATGTCTGTAATTGGTCGTTAGTGTTTGTTACAGTGTAGGGGGTTCACGTCTACTCCCCGTGATTGACTCTGAGCACTGAGTTGCGGTGTAAAAAAAAAAAACCCGCCCCCTTGTAATGTAATTGATCGTAATGTTAAGTGTAAAAAGCCTAGTAACAGATTGTCGGCGTGATGTTATGGAGTGAAAAAAAAAAGAAAGCCCATCACTTTAATTGATCTGGCCTGTTCAGGGCGCACGGTTAAGGTTCATTTCTTAAGCGTTCCAAGACAGCCTTCCCTCAACATCCCGGTGCTCCATCCCATAAAGGACACATATTCACACACAGACACACACACACACACACACACACACACACACACACACACACACACACGGGCAAACACACTCACATACACACTCACATACACACTCCCCTCCCTCATTGATCCCACTTGAAGCCATATTCATTAGAGAGGCCATCGATCCCCTAATCAATACTCTGTATACTCTGGAGGATAACTGTAGGGCTGGCACTGGCCTTCTCCACTCCCCTTCCACCAGCCCTAAGCAATGTGAGGAGAGTTTTAGCCCACAGAAGTCCCACCTGGATTTGGGGACTTCGGCTGTGAGAGGGGGGGGGGGGGACGGACATGCACAGCACGATTTGATATCCGGTGTCAGATTTGTCAGTCCCGAGAAGGTCAGAGTCATCTTGGGTCTCCGCGTCGCGTCTCATGGCAGCTGCGGTAAAAACGGGCGGTGTATCGACAGCCCAGAGACGGCCTGGCGTCGGTTGTCATCGCATGTCCCTCAGTGAGTGATTTTTTTTTTGCTCCGGGCTGAATCCCTTTTGATTCTTCCCCTGATTGATCTTTTACTGTAAACACGGCTTATATTTAGACAGACAAGGAAACAAACCACAAAAGACGGCGGACATGTTAATCCGCGAGACAAAAAGCGCCAGTGTTTTGAAGAGCTTTCGCTCGCCCCCAAAAGCTGTTTGATTCCTAAAAAAAGCGGTCTCTGCAAACACTGCTGCTAGTCAAGCACATTGGACAGACAGGACGAAGGCATCATTCATTTCCTCAGACTTTGAGTACGAAGGCATCATTAGCTTCTGAGAGAAAAAAGGTCGATTACTTTCAGACGACTGAGAGAAGGAGACGTACCCTCCGGTGCCTCGGCCCTGTTCACAGCGTGTCCACCCTGGGTGCTCGTCACAAAGGGGTCACGGTCTGCCATGTTGGGGGTCATTCCCCTGTAGCTCAGCAGGGGGGTTGTGTGCGTGTGTGGGGGGGGGGGGGGGTGAGGCAAAAGTGGAGGCGTTTGATGTGCAGACGGGCTTCAGGGGAACGCTCTTCAGCCGGCGTTTGATCCTCGCTCACTCTCAGTCGGCCCTGTTCTTGCACGGGCAGGAAGTGACATCTGAAACATTTCAATTGCCAGTCCATCTGCCTCCCCCAATCCAGCGCAGTCGCCCTGCTCCTCTCCGTTTCGCTCGCCTCTCCTCGCTCTCCTGTCTCCCTCTCTTTTCCTTCACTCTCATCTCGCTCTTTCTTCTTGCTTTCGTTCTTCCGTCGCTCTGTCTCTCTGTTCTCTATCTCTTTGGCATTCTCCATCAGTCCTCCCTCTCTCCGTGTCCGTCTCATTATCTCCATCTCTCATTTTCCCTTTGTAGCTCTCTCCCTCTCCAAATGTATTTGCACGGCTTGCTCACATCCAGGGTTTTTTTCCCCCGACAACTTTGTCTGTGGACGCAGTGCCACATCTCGCTCTGCCGCTGCCGCTGCCTCTGCCTCAGCTTCCCTGCTCCTGCTCCTTTTCCTTTTTTCTCTTCTCCCCAAGACCTCCCCTGTTAATGGAACCAGTCAGTCAGAACGTTCAAAACACATATTAAACGGGAATCAGGAACCTCTGGCTGAACGCGGGAGCCAAATCACGCTGTTCAAATGTTGTCCTTACACGGCGGCCACGTGCGGCATAAGCAAGGCGATGGGACGTGCAACATTAACTTGATTCACGGTGCCGCTCGGCGGCGGCGGCGGCGTTGTCGGGCGCGGTGACTGAGTGACACCCCATAAACCCCCGGCGCGCCGCGGCGAGGACGACAGGCGGGCGGGTGGGCGGGCGGTTGAGCAGACAGCACCGGCGGCTAATGTGACACGCGCCACTCCTGCGCACGTTTTTTATGGGAACGGAGAAGAAGCCACCATTTCACACACACACACACACACACACACACACACACACACACACACACCTGCTGGCTCATCACACCTCTTTAGAAGCCACTAGGCTGCAGTGCAGCTCCTGTCACCGAGCACACTGCTTCCCCCCATCCTCCCCGACCATGAATCTCCCACTGATTTACTGTACCCGTCGTCACACAGTAGACACTACTCTCCAAATGGACTCAGCAAATATAGTATACTTTGTTAAAAACACCAATTAAAACGTAGCCTTAAAAAAAACACTCCTTTTTAATTAGTGTCGACTATTGTGGAGACCTTCGAACCGCCGAATGCTTGACATTGCTAATGCGTCCAACCTTTTGAGATATGGGAGTGCGCTGACATAGGTTAACCCATTTACCCCATGCAGGGATCCACTTGGCCGTCTGCCACAGCGTGAGCCTTTGTTGCAGCAGCACACTGACCTCCTGGCTTAGGCCTGAGATAAAGAGCGCATCGTCATGTAAAAGAGAAACTGTTTTATACGCAAACTGGGATTTACAACCGAAGAAACTCTGGCTCGGTTTTGTGGTTTTAAAAAAAATAATAATATTAACCATAGCAGCGCATGGGGATCATTAATGTACAGTGTGCATGACCTACGCTTACCCCGCAAGACCTTCAGGAATGAGCCATTCAGAACTATCGGGATTTCACTTCTGTTTAGCCATCAGACCATCTCTTCTTGCCTGAACTGTGTTTTGGAAACAGTAAGGGACCTTTTTTGTTTTTTCTCTTTTTTTCTTCCCTGCGCACGTTGGAGAAGCACCAGAGGCTCACGCCAGGCAGCCTGAGCACCACTAATCTTTCCAGGCGAGAGCATTCGCCCCGCTTTTAATGAAAGCATCCTCAGCCACGGACACAATCAGCCCAACATATCTGGGCTTATATTTCATTCTGATGGGAGATGTCATCACAACCGTACCATCCACACATGCACACACGCACACATGCACACACACACACACACACACACACACACACACACATACAACACCTCAACGCCACCATTGGTGGAGTGCAGCAGTGGCTTGGGCCATAACATGGCATAGAGTAGCGAAGTGTAGCGCAGAGCTAAGCGGAGCTGGATTGTCTTGTCTGTGGGCTGCGTGTGTGCTGTAGCAGTTGTAGTGGCCTGTCAGAGACAGATGCCGAGAAGGCGCTAGAAGGCAGGCGATGTGCAGATGACAGAGTGGCACATCTGTATGCTCACTCCCCTCCTTTATTTTGTCAGTTATGTGCCTGAAGCGCTCAGCGCCTCAACCTGGCACGGGGCTCCGAGCACCAGATGTCAGTCAAGCGCGTCTCCCCCCCTCGCTTGACTCCTGTCGTGATGGCTTCTATCTGCCACATGCCTTTGAAGACTGCTAGCTGCCTGCCTGTATGCCTGTATGCCTGTATGCCTGTATGCCTGAACCGGCTGAGCCGTGATGATTGCTGTCACGTGACCCGCGGTTACGGGGGCTGGCCTTTGGGAGATGGGCTCCCCTCTTGAGTCGGGTTCTCGTCAAGCAGTCTGCCTTGTCTATCTATTCTATTCATTTTTTTTCCATTCTATTTTTCTCTCCTTGAATCTGTTTTCAGAAAAATCTCTGTCTCTCTGCTATCTTCTTTAAAAGCATCATGAATACATTTGAGTATATCAAATCGCTTTTGAATTTAGCTGATATCAACATCAGTGTGTTCAGCTGAATTGATTTGAATGAAGCTGAATGGAAGTGAACTGAATTGATTTGAATGAAGCTGAATGAAGCTGAACTGCCTCAGCTGAGGTGGTGTGTGGTGTGAGTGGAAGGCTGGGGCTGCCCTTTGTGCTGGTGTGGCGGGCAGGTGTCCTGCGCTGCGCTGTGCTGTACGGGGTCACTGAGGGCCCTGTCGGGCCAGTGTAGAATGAGCTGCTGGCAGACAGGGTCACGAGTCGACCCCTCTCACCTCCGCTCTGCTCCGCTCGGCGTGCCGTGGCGTGGCGCTGCCGGGATCAAACGGGTGCCTCTCGCTCAGAACTGGACACAGCAAATGTCAGTAGGAAATGGAGGGATGAATCATTGATGAGAGTCAGTCGGCAGGTTGAAAGAGTGTGTGTGTGTGTGTGTGTGTGTGTGTGTATATGTATGTGTTTGTCTCCACTGTGTAGCTGTGTGTGTGTATGAATGAGAAGGTTAGTGTGACAATGGGTGTATCTGGGTTGTGTGTGTGTGTGTGTGTGTGTGTGTGTGTGTGTGTGTGTGTGTGTGTGTGTGTGTGTGTGTGTGTGTGTAGGTTGCTGTATTCAGCACTACCGACTGAGACCTGTTCCCAGTGCGGGGAGTTTCCCCCCGTGTGAGGTCATCAAGCTCTTTGGTCTTCCCGGCCGTGCCTGCTCCGTCAGAACCGTGTTCACCTCTCTCTCTCTCTCTCTCTCTCTCTCTCTCTCTCTCTCTCTCTGTGGACGTGAACACAGGGTTTATATTCTCATGTCACTCAGCACCTGTGCAAACACAAGCCACACAAAGCCAGTTCTGCAGCGCTCAGCACAATATCCATCTGGACGCTAATCCAATCATTTGCATCAGTCGAGGCCGCAGCAGGCGAGGCACACACACACTAACCCTAACTGGCCCAGTTCGCCGAGGCCCCCTGATCAGCCTCTGGGCCTGGATGCTTGATCTGGGATTGACTGCTTTGGTCTGCGTGACAGCTTCATTCACAGCCTGTCTGTCAGTGTTGACTTTCTTCTCTCCCCTGCGTTTTTCTTTTTTGGCTTTTTCCTTTTTTGTTTATTTTAAACTGTCGATTCAAAACCATGATGTTTCTTTCATCAGTGCTCGTCGCCCTGGCAACGCCATAGCACCCTGTGATCAGGCCGCAGAAGAGATCAATTAGCGCCGTCTGAAACCCGTAATGTTTTTTCTTCCCCTTCTTCCTCCTGCGCTCAAGCTTAATAAGTTGTCACTCTGCTCTCCTGTTAAAACAAACTATGGCAGCCCGCAAAGTCATAATTACTGTTTTAGCACAGGGATGTGAGTGAGTGAGTGAGTGTGTATGTGTGAGTGTGTGTGTGTGTGTGTGTGTGTGTGTGTGTGTGTGTGTGTGTGTGCGAGTGTGTGTGTGTGTGTGTGTCTGTGAGTGTGTGTGTGTGTGTGTGTGTGTGTGTATCAGGGATGCGAGTGTAAATTCACAGCTGATAAATGAATCATCACCCACTAAGCGCATGACCCCTTTTTGGCAGACACAATTTTGATGTCTGTGTTACTCATTCATGCATTGTTAGGATGAAACACTCAAGGACTACTGGAGGGGAATAGTGATGTTTACGTTGTTAATGCATATTCTATCGTGCTGTAAAGCCATTGCTGAAAGTTTTCTAGATTAAAGATGGAAAGTTGGGGAAGTTCTTTCCCTATGAGAATCAGCTAATCTCTTTTTTGTGTCTCCGTGTGTGTGTGTGTGTGTGTGTGTGTGTGTGTGTGTGTCACAGGCATCGTGTCCAAGTCCTTTGAGTGTCGCCTGAAGGGCCAGGGAGCCTCCTTCGTCCAGGCGGAGACGGTCTTCATTCCTGAAGACGCGTCCTCGTCGGCTGCTGCCACTCTGTGCCGGATCGGCACGTCGGGTCTGGAGGGCTTGGGCTCGGAGGCGGTGCAGCAGGTCATCATCATCCAGGGCTACGACGGGTCCGGCGGCAACCTGGCGGTGGAGCAGGCTCTGGAGGAGTCGGCGGCCGCCACGCTCCAGACCCTCGCCATGGGCGGCCAGGTGGCCGAGGTGCTGCACATCACCGAGGACGGCCAGCTCATCACCTCCTCCGGTCGCCCGGCGTCCGCCGCCGGCACCACGCACATCCAGCTGCCGCACGGGACCACGCAGTACGTGCTGGTGGAGTCCAGCGGCCAGGCTGCAGCCACGGCGGCGGCCATCTTGGAGGGGCAGGGGGCCACCGTAGTGGGAGGGGGCCGGGTGGAGGCGCACGGTCACACGGTGGTGTCCGAGTCGTCAACGTCGTCGGCGCTGGACGCGCTGCTGTGCGCGGTGAGCGAGCTGGGCCAGAGGGGCGCCGGCGTCGGCGCTGGCAACGGCGGGGAGGAAGAGGTCGTCACCACCACGGTCGGGGACGGAGAGATCGTCACCACCACGGTCGGGGACGAAGAGGGCGCTGAGGAGGAAGAGGAGGTCAGAGAGGAAGTCACCGAGGGAGAGGTGCAGGTCTACAGGGAGGTGATGGAAGGGGAGGAGGAGGGGTCTGAGGAGGTGGGCATGGTGACCCAGGTGGTTGGCCACGCCGCGTCGAACGCGCGCCACGACGAGATGGTGCAGGAGGTGCTGCAGTTCGCCGCCAGCCAGCTGATGATGAAGGAGGGCCTCACGCAGGTCATCGTCAACGACGAAGGCACGCACTACATCGTCACGGAGCTGGACGACTCCACCCTGCAGCTGGAGGGCACCGTCTACACCCAGAGCACCGAGGTAGAACAGGAGGAGGAGGTGGCTGAAGAGGAGGCCCAGGACACCGAAGAGAGGGTGGTGGTCTACACTGAGGAGGCCCCTCATGGTGACCATCAGGAGGGATGAGGACAGAGGATAGGGCCCTAGTCTCTGTCAGCACATGGCAGCAGCAGCTGTGGGGCCCAATCCCTGGGGCCCTAGTCTCTGTCAGCACATGGCAGCAGCAGCAGTGGGGCCCAATCCCAGGGCCCCTTCCCAAGTCAACCACTGCCTGTCAGATCAACATGGGTTTGCATTCGCATCTGGAGCTTGTGCGGCAGGTAACTCAGGACATCACCCAGGGCTTGACCTAAGAGGGGGAATCTTCCATAAGGGGCAGGGTGCTGATGGGCTTCTGGATCTATTAGAATGCTATTGGTGTGAGACTGCGTCACTGGGGAGCAATACCATCATCAATACTCAGCCCTTTAGTCAACTAACGAATTCAAAGTTTTTTTTTGTCATTAGTCATTTCAGGTTCAGTTACAATACATTGGGAAAGAATGTGTTGTTTATTTAATTGCTTTTGAAATAGGTATTTAGTTCCATTGTTTTGTTGACACACTTGAATCACTTGAGTTTGTTGAATGCTAATTTTATTTGCTTTGTGATTTGTGTTTTACATTTTGTAATTTAATATTTGATCTCACATGGATGTAAATGCGGGCGAAGCTGACAGACGCAGTTTGTGACGGAGGCGTGACGTGAGGCTGTGCTCCTTGGCTTGAGGTTCACAAGAGATTCCATTCACAGTTTGCGTTTTGATGTTTTGAACATCACTGTCGCATTTTTTTTTTTTTTTAAAGCTCATTTGTGCTGCCAGAACTCTTCGAAAGCCTTTCGAAGTACCACCAAAAACCAGACTCAGGAAGGCACGACTATCATTTGAAAACATTCTGTCCCTTGTATATCAATTGAGGACATTACTGGTCTGAATGAACACCTAAACCAGAGACTTCTATGCATTGCGACAGTGTCAAAAGCTGTTCTTTCTCCACACGATATTATCTGGATTGGAAGTGCTCAGAATACCATACCATATATTTCTCTGCAGAGTTCTCTCCCACTCTTTGGCAACTTGATCAGTTCAATTCATAGGATTCTTTAAAATGAGGTTTTGTTTCTTGAACAATCATTCTGTGTGTTTTGACAGTGGTCTGAAGCAGAGACACAACATGAAAATTGTTTTCTTTTTGCTGGCAGTCCTCTTCAAATAAAGCTTGATTTGTAATGTTTCATTCCTTCTCCTCAAAATGTGATTGTTTGTCAAATATCTCACGATTTCCCTTCATTTTACGAAACCCAACTGCCACATAAGTGGTTGAAGTCCAGAATCTCAAACCGCCGTGTGTCTTACCTGCACTTACCAGTGTCCTTACCCTCACTAACCAGTGTCCTTACCCTCACTAACCAGTGTCCTTACCCTCACTTACCAGTGTCCTTACCCCACTTACCAGTGTCCTTACCTCACTAACCAGTGTCCTTACCCTCACTTACCAGTGTCCTTACCCCACTTACCAGTGTCCTTACCTCACTAACCAGTGTCCTCACTTACCAGTGTCCTTACCCTCACTTACCAGTGTCCTTACCTCACTTACCAGTGAACCTTACCTCACTTACCAGTGTCCTTACCTCACTTACTAGTGTCCTTACCCTCACTTACCAGTGTCCTTACCCTCACTTACCAGTGTCCTTACCCTCACTTACCAGTGTCCTTACCCTCACTAACCAGTGTCCTTACCTCACTTACCAGTGTCCTTACCTCACTAACCAGTGTCCTCACTTACCAGTGTCCTTACCCTCACTTACCAGTGTCCTTACCTCACTTACCAGTGAACCTTACCTCACTTACCAGTGTCCTTACCTCACTTACTAGTGTCCTTACCTCACTTACCAGTGTCCTTACCAGTGTCCTTACCCTCACTTACCAGTGTCCTTACCTCACTTACCAGTGTCCTTACTTCACTAACCAGTGTCCTTACCTCACTTACCCGCATTGCTCTCATCCTAAACAGGTTTGGAAAGGCATGAATGAAAAACACATGTCAGTCATGCAAGAAATCATCAAGTGCACGTTCCATCGTCATGATCCCTGCAACTGATATGCATCTAAGATCATAAATGTCTTCAGTTGCTGAATGAGCCGGAGAGATGATGTTGATGCGGTTGTTTTTTTTTTTTTTTGTTGCATTCCTATGCTGTGAGGGAGTTCACGTCTGGCGCTGGCCTCCATAGATACACCACAATGTTTCACAGGTGTAGACAAAACAAACATACCGCCGCACACACGCTCGCAGGCCTGCTCTGCCCCAGCGCTGCCTGCTATGTGTGGGCTGTGCCGGGTGGATTAGGACAGGATGGAGAGGAGAGGAGAGGAGAGGAGAGGAGGAGTGCGGAGGAATCCTCTTTTATTCCCCCGCCGTGAGGGCACCCTGTCATTTCACATGGCATCCAGCTCTGTCTCCTCTCGTACCAAATATATAAGCCTTCGCTTGCCTCTCTCTCTCTCTCTCTCTCTCTCTCTCTCTCTCCTCCTCTCAGCCCCATAAATGCACATTCTGTCTGTACAACTCTGTCCCTCAACATCAGGATTTACAGACAGTTGACTGGCTTTCCCATGAAAACGATGTCTATGCATGGCTTTCTGTGTGTGTGTGTGTGTTTGTGTGTGTGTGTGTGTGTGTGTGTGTGTGTGTGTGTGTGTGTGTGTGTGTGTGTATGTGTCTGTGTGTGTTGTACATACGACATGATACATTCATACACATTACAGAACAATCTCTTTTCTCACTATCTTGCGTGTACACACCCCCTCCACTAGAGTGTGTCATGTGTGGGTGTGTGTGTGTGTTGTTTGTATGTGAATAAGTGCTTATCTGCATCAGTGAGTGATTTCGTCTGTATATGTGCATGCTACCAGCTTCTTTTGCAAATAACTATCTGTGTGTGCGTGAGTGTGTGTGTGTGTGTGTGTGGGGGGGGGGGGGGGGGGGTACAATACACGTGCATGCATGTTCGCGAAAACAAATGACTGCGTGTCCACATCTGTACTCTGGTTTGCTGCACTCTGCAAGTGTGTGCGAGAATGAGGATGTTTCATTGTGTGTGTGTGTGTGTGTGTGTGTGTGTGTGTACAGTGGTTGCGCTGTGCGTCTCCTGCTCCCTTAATCAGAGCTGGGTGGTTGATTATTAGCTGCAGCAGGCCGTGCGTGTGACATGGCAGGGGGAGGAATTAGCAGCTGTCAGCCGCTGATGAGTTAATTTCCTGACAGGCCAGAGTCCAGCCCCCCCCCCCCCCCCCCACACACACACACACACACACACACACACTCCACAACACACCACTCACACACGGCCAGACGGCTGATGGAAACCTGCCGCTTAATTGGAGTGCCATGAAAGGGCAAGGGGAATAGGACAGTGTGTGTGTGTGTGTGTGTGTGTGTGTTTCTGTGTGTGTGTGTGTGTGTGTTTCTGTGTGTGTGTGTGTGTGTGTGTGTGTGTGTTTCTGTGTGTGTGTGTTTCTGTGTGTGTGTGTGTGTGTGTGTGTGTGTGTTGCGTGGGAGGAGGGGTATGTCTTGGAGTTTTCCTTTTCCATCACTGGATTTGATAGATGTCTGTACAGCATGCATGTCTATAGGGGATTCGTAGGTACTCTTTGTGGTAAGTCTGTGTTAACGTTATGGTGTGCGTGTTAACGTTATGGTGTGTGTGTGTTAACGTTATGGTGTGTGTGTGTTAACGTTATGGTGTGCATGTTAACGTTATGGTGTGCGTGTTAACATTATGGTGTGTGTGTGTTAACGTTATGGTGTGTGTGTTTGGTAAGGGAGTGCATGGTTAGACAGTGGAACGCTACGCAGGAGTCGGATGGCCCCACGGGAAAGGATGTGTCAATGGCAAGGTTGTGGAGATGAGAGATATTGACTTTCTGCATGGAACAGGTGTGTGTGTGTGTGTGTGTGTGTGTGTGTGTGTGTGTGTGTGTGTGTGTGTGTGTGTGTGTGTGTGTGTGTGTGTGTGTGTGTGTGTGTGTGTGTGTGTGTGTGTGTGTGTGTGTGTGTGTGTGTGTCTCTGTGTGTGTGTGTGTGTGTCTGTGTGTCTGTGTGTGTGTGTGTGTGTGTGTCTGTGTGTGTGTGTGTGTGTTCACTATACATTTGTGTTTAGGGGACTGTCATGAAATGGAGTTGGAAGAGGGTGGTCCTTTTCTTTTCTATCAGTCTTTGGGGGTGCATGTATGTGGTTAGCAGAGATGGGGGGTAAAGGTGTGTGTGTGTGTGTGTGTGTGTGTGTGTGTGTGTGTGTGTGTTGGGGGGGTGGTGGTGATGAGGTGTGGGGGGGGGTCAGGTTGAGTATGATAAATATGGCAATTCTATTTAGCGTCCGTGTGTTGAGAGCATATCAGCCCGAGGATCGCTCTCTTAATGCGGCCGCTATCACTTGTGCTCCCCCTCCGGCTGTATTAGTATGCTGGGTAATGTGTTCTATTTGCGCCCTGTCCTCGGGGCTGGCAGGTACAATTCTGTTCGGAGGACTTGTTTATTTGCGCTCTGTTTCTCTGTGGGCGCGCGTGCCCAGGACCTGCTACTTCCTGGGCTGGAGGATCAGCGCGCACAGGAAGTGGAGCAGATGGGTTTCACCGGGACATCATTCTTGAATATTCGCCTCATTTTGTCACCCATTGCCTGACTGCAGAAGACTGACTTTACATGAGACGGTTTGCGTGAAAGTGGGGTGTGGGGTCAATGTCAAAAGTTAAAGGACTGACCAATATCTTAATTTGATCTAGAATGTTATAAACAAAAACATTAGTACAGCATTGTGCAGGTTTTAATTGCAATATCAAATTTAAAAAAATATATGTATCGATTTTTTTTTGATTGAAATTGAGTTTGTGTGATGTTTAACAATGTCTCAAAAATCACTATCTTTCATTGTCTTCACCAGTCAAAGCCCCTCATTGTCTGGGACTCTCTCAGTGTTTGCAGTGAAAAACAATATTACTTTTAAATTAGCTAAAGATTTGCAAACCCTCATTGCCAACGCTACTGATAAAGAGAGGGATGGCCTCCTCTGTGGTCAGTTGGCCAGTTCAACAGCGCTTCCCTTTCTTGTGGATGGGGAACGGAACAGAACAGGGCAGAGCAGGGCAGGGCAGGGGAGGGGGAGGGGTACAGGGGGGATTGATGGGGGGTGAGGGGAGTTACCGCCCGTCCCAGGGCCTCGTGGAAACCCTACCCCCCCACCCTCCCCTCCCCTCCTCGCCTCTCGGGCCCTTTGATCATGTTAATCCGGCCCGCTCGCACAGATACCCCGCCATACATACCTCAACTCCCCGCCATGACACTCCACCTCATTCCACCCCTACATGCCGCATTCATGCACGGAAAAAGAAGAAGAAGGAAAAAAAAAGAGCAAGAAAGAAAGAGAGAGAAAAGGGGTGAATGACCACCTGCCTCCACTCCATTCCAAAATGGAGAGGGAGAGAGAGAGAAAGAAAAACAGTCAATGTAAAGAGCCGTCTCTCAGCACGTCATTACGGAAAGGCTCTGACTAAAAAAAAACGACGTTATTAGCTCGGCTATGCCAGAGTGGTGATCACAGAATTAACGGGGATTTCAACTTTGAGCCAGAAACAACTGCAACGTACTGCGACTGGCAATTAGAATGGAGGAGTTCTCCTACACACTGGCACACTCTCTCTCTCTCTCTCTCTCTCTCTCTCTCTCTCTCTCTCTCTCTCTCTCTCTCTCTCTCAGACATACTTTCTGTCTCTGTCACAGACATGCAGCCATTTCTCTTTCTCAGTCGCAACCAGAAATATCTGCACATGCTGTTGTTCACATTTAGACGTGAAGAAAGGAAGACTGAGAGAGAGAGAGAGGAGGAGGGAAGGTTTGGGAACTACTGACGACAGAAAGACAAAGATGGACACTGGTCCTGCCTCTCTCTTCTGGGAGAGATCCTCTAGAAAAGAAAGAGCACTTAGCTGGAGCAAAGAAGAGTGTCAGGTTCTCTAAAAATAATTTGGATAAATCTGTTTCTCTCAACCCCCCCCCTTACCCCATTTAGGTTTGCAATATTTAAAATCTGTCTATGGAGAGATATACAGTATGTTAAATCCACTGCCTCGAATTAAGCACTTTAACACGTTTTTTTAAACCTGATGTCATTTGGGGAATTTTGAGTTCCCGGTGAAACAGGCACGCAACCCCCTTTCCTACTTCGTCTGAGGTGATTCATATGTTCTTTTGGCTGTGACGGCTTTCAGTCCTTCCAGTAGTTATGTGACTGGACAACTTTTCCTGAGTTTAATGTGACTGGCAGACCTCGCTTGCCCAATTGAGAGGAGATGGACCGGGACATTTTGGTACGCATCCCAATGCTTTTGGTAACTCACACCAAAATACAGGTCACACAAAGAACACAACACATACCGGTCCTTTTCTTTTTTTTTTTTTTCCAATATGGCATAACACCATTTCCCCCACGTCCCCTCCCAAGGTCACTAACACATTAATGGATGCCATTTCCTGCTACATATCTGAACCTCTTTGTTCCTCGTCTTTGTTTATGTTTTCTTTATGACTCTTCTTGCTTACACCTCTCCTGCACGGAACGCGGGGGAACTGACACGGAAGAGCCCCTCTTTTAACGCACGCACACACACACACACACACACACACACACACACACAAGCACGTTTGAATGAGCTCATTTACCGGATATGCGCTTTAAGTTTTTGTTTAGATTGGATTATGGTGGTATTGCACACGACTCCGACATTAAACCATTTCCGCCCCTAATCTGCTTCTGCGGGTGGGAAACATTTATGTCATTCAAAAAAAAAAAAAAAAGATTCAAATAACATACTCACGCCATCACTCTAGATGATCCCTTTAACACATTTTTCTCAAAATGTTGCTTGCATTTTGTGTGCGAGACGGACATACTTTTTATGCAGAAAAAAAAAGAAAAAATTGGATTTACAAATAGCTCTTGAACAGAATTTAGTAGGATGGATGGCTTAAAAGGGCCAGGATAGCCAGACTTAGGCTTATACTTAGACGTACTTATCCACAGCTGTGTACACACACAAACGCACACACACACACACACATATACACACAGGTGCTCATATACACACATGCACACTTTAAGTGGTGCCCTCCTTTCCCTTTTGCTCTTTATTCATCCTTTCACTCTCCCTCCACATATCTGTTCATCTTAGTCACCGCGCTCCAGGAGAAGATGATCGTCCCTGGCCTCTCGCTGCACCGGTCAGTGCGCCTTCTTGGAACCAGAGTGGCCACTGGACCCCCCCCCCCCCCCCCCCCCTCCTGCCCCCAACCCCTCCTCCACCAACCCTCTCACCCCCAGCCCAGTGAGGGAGGGCGGGAGCAGCAGCAGCAGCATTGGGGGCTCAGGAGTGCAATGGTTTGGGGTTGGTGGTGGTGGTGGTGGTGGTGGTGGTGGTTCACAGATCATGCCGAGAGGCTCCACGGGAGTGATAAGAGCGAATAAGCTGTCAGCGGCGGCTT
Organism: Clupea harengus; assembly: GCF_900700415.2. NCBI lineage: Eukaryota > Metazoa > Chordata > Actinopteri > Clupeiformes > Clupeidae > Clupea > Clupea harengus. The sequence continues at coordinate 26,877,777 of NC_045162.1, read as the reverse complement.
CGGATGGGCCTTATTGTTCATATTTAGATGGCGGAACAATGGAGGGGTGTCAGACTCCCATAGTTCCTAATCTGCTGACGCTGACCAAGTGTCAGTGTGATCCACGAGCGGCGAGGCTCCTGCATCCTTAAGCAATCCCCTGTAGGAATGTCATGGGGGAGAGGGGACAAATGGGACAGCATCTGCTGGACTATAGATAGATAGGTATATAGAAGGAGAAGGGGAGGGAGGGAAGGGGAGGTTTGAAGAAGGGGAAAGAAGAGGAGGAGGAGGAGGAGGGGAGGGGAGGGGAGGGGAGGTTTGAAGAAGGGGAAAGAAGAAGAGGAGGAGGAGGAGGGGGAGGTATAGAGAGAGAGAAAAAAAAAGAAAGAGAATGCAAAGAAAAGGAGACGAGACAGATGGATAGAATGGAAATGAAAGAGGAATAATGGAGGGATGAAAGAAAAAGGGCTGAGGAGATGAAGGCCAAATGTTCTCATCAGTTTTTTCTCTCGTTCGTTTAATTCCTTCAGGAAAGCGAGGAAAATTTAGAACTTCTTGATTGTGAAAAGCGTGATGGTTGCAACTGAGGCAACGGCCGAGCACCTGTGTTTCCGACAGAGAAGAAGTTTGTGTATGTTTGTGTGTGTGTGTGTGTGTGTGAGTGTGTGTATGGAAGAATATGATAAAGACACTGAAGGGAGAGATGCTAAAGATGATGAGGCCTAGGGAGAAGAAGAAAGAGCGGAGAAGAGCGGAGAAAGAGAGAGAGAGATCGTGAGGGGCCCACGGTGTGTCAGCGGAGGAGAAAGAGAATGGGTTTCAGATTAAAGAAGAGGCCCCTGGATGCTCGTTCCAGCACAATTAGAGCCTGATTCAGGGTCTCGAGTCTCAGGGCCAGGGGCTCTCAACGCTGCTCTGTCACAGAGACCTCGTGCCTCTGCCCTGTCTCGACATGAGAGAGTGATTAAAAAGCTTGAAATATTCAAATCTTTTTTTTTTTTTTTCCCCCGTTGTGGACTTAGTGTCCCTGTGCCTCCCGAGCTCTCCGTTGGTTGAGTGCCTGTGTCATTGCACGTGAGGCCTCAGAGATAGAACTTTCTGGAAGGGTTGTGACACCTTGTTGACAAGATTGTTGTCAACACTTAGTTTTGCTGCGAGACCAATACAAACTACAAAAAAAATGTTAGTTTGGGTGTGAGTGTGAGTGTGTGTGTGTGTGTGAGACTGGGAGTTGAAAGTGTGTCTTAAAGAAAGTCCCCCCCACACACACACACTTCTCTCTACATCCTCCATTTGCTGTCAAAACCATTAGACACGTAGGCAGAGAAATATGAGATGGTATCAGTAACGCATGAGCAGCAGTAATTAGTGTGTGTGTTTGTGAGAGAGTGTGTAAGTGTGTGTGTGTGTGTGTCACACCACCTTGACAGGTACAGGAAACGGGAATAATCACTTTCCCAAAGCTTCTTCTTCTGGGAACTTTCTGAATTATATATCACCTATTGTGTGTCTGTGTGTCTGTGTGTGTGAGTGTGTGTGCGGCCATAATCGTGATGTGATATGATATGCTAATGGTTTCATAAATTTTTCGCAAGCTCTCGTGTACCAGAAAAACAGAGACTAAGGCCCTGTCATGCCATCATAATTACCAGGGGGTGCGTTTAGCAAAGTGTCTGTCCCTGGCAAACGCACTGTGTGTCTCCTGTGTCACTCCCTCGCGTGATTCGCCACTCCTGCTCGTGTCAGATTGCATTGTGACTGTGCTAGCTATGAATGCGTGTAGAGGCCCCCCAAAACCCCTGTGCACCATTATTAGCAACCATTGAAGGAGGCTAGCGGTGCACTTAGCATCGGTGTCGGCAGTCAACTTTACGGAATCTTTATGACGAGTAGTGGGTAATGTGTGTGTGTGATAGTTGGAGCAGGAGAGCTTTCACTTGTAAAGAATGAGGTGAGACAGACTGGAAGACGATGGTACCCCCTATGCTTTATTGGAAAATTGTGTGTTGCCATTCTGTTTTAATACTTTTGGCAGACTTGGCTTGGATTGGCAGCACGCCTGCTATGTAGAAGGTTCTGAAGACTTTCCCCAGAATGCACCGCTCTCCCGTGGCCCACCGCTGCTCCTGCCTCCTCCTTCCCTCGTCGTCGTCGTCGTCGGGGTCCTGCTCAGCGTCAAGGCCCTGAGCTCTGACATCCAACACAAACACCGCAGCCCCCCGGCTGCTCCGCCCGGAGAAGAGAGCACCTTTCTGTGCGCATGCTAAATGTCAGCAACATCGGCGGCACAAGGCTATAGCCAGCCCTCCGGCATGAGCTAGCCCCCACCCCCCCCCCAAGGCCACCAGTCACCCCGTAATCACCCGGATCCTGTTTCGCCTCGCCTGTCTATGCAGTGCAAACCTGAAGCCCTCCCTGTCTTTTTCACACCAGCCCCCCCCCCCACACTCCAGCCTTGATTCTTGTAGTTGTGCAAGTGTTAAGGCTATTTCTGCGCACTCAAACACCCCATTAGTCCATAGAGATATCAATCAGAGGTAACTCGATAATTCATGCCACACTTCTCACTTTCTTCGTATAGCATAGGTGGGTGTTTAGAAAAGCTGCAGATCTTCAGAAGTCTGATTTTTTGGTGGAGACCAGATCTAGCCAATTACTCCACGAAGAACTGGATTCTTTGTTATTAGCTGGCTCACGGAGGAGGCTTATGTTGAAGGAAGACAGGCCTCTGACATCATTGTAGCCCGGTACGAGCCCAAGAAACTCACATTAGAGACGGTGGGCCGATCCAACGGGAGGAAAATAGGCAGGTGTTAAACGAAGAGACAAATCCTTCCCCCGTTGCTCTATGGAAGTGTGAGAATTTGAGATGCCCTTTCAGAACAAAAGTCTGTTTGTAGACCCGTAAAAGACCTGGAAAGATGCGGTAATTTGAACGTGTTTAATACTGAGTCCACACAGTGAATTACCAACTAGCATCAACCCTCAGAGAAAAGAAAGCAAAGAAAACATGTCCCCCCACACCCGTCTGTATACAGGTGATGTCATATTCTAGCAACTCAGAGAAACCTTGCGTCCATTACCCATACCTGCACTGAAAGGGTCTCAGTGGTGCGCACGAACATGATGGAAACGCAAACTGAACCTTACAGCAACCCAGAGAGGAAAAGCGCAGGATTTTTTTTTTTTTTCTCCTTTTCAACAGGGTGTTGGAGCTGCAGCCTCGGGCATGGCTTGTATGCCCAGGAGAGCACCTTGTGGGAAAAAAACAGTGACCTAAGCCCGCCGCGATGCAGCTGTTCCTGAGCTCTGGTGCCGGGGCAGCTGCCTCTAAAAGACGCGGCAATGTTTGCGTCAGATCAGAAGATTGCAAACCACAGGCATTCAGCTGGATGTCAGTCACATGGTTGAGTATTGTCATTGTTTATCGTTGTCACTCCTCTGGGCTCCACCCCGTAAATGCTGCACAGTTCTATTGAGGGCATGTCATTCTTGTTATGACCATGGACCTGTATACTCGAGCAAATAGTGGCAAACACTTTCACCAGATTGCATTTGTTGTTGTAATGTGCAAAGTTAAAAACAGTGTTGATTATGAAACCCAGAGTAAGGGATTGCCACTGTAAGAGAAGACCCAATGTGGCTGTGTCATTACACACTTTGCACTGTGTTCGGATGATGATCTTACATACATTTTGAAAAACATAATACAGGCAGTCTGTGCAGAGCTAACTTGTATATTTCTCCCTGTAGTGAAAAGCCAATGCGATACGGCTGGATGAATCATTAAAAGGGTAGTGTTTGGACAGCTCCTTTAAATTTGGATTGTAATTTTCTTCTGAACTGAGCATAAACATTGCCATGAAAAATTTAACAATGTGTTTAATGGCTGCACTTGGTATGGTAAATCGCAGCATGATGACAGCACTTTTGAATTACAATCACTCTCGAATGAATCTAAAAATGAAGAGCAACGGGGTATGCTAAATGTGGCTAATTAGCCACTGCTAGCCCCAGTGTCTTTAACAGCAAATGCTCTTGATGTTCATAAAGGATTGCTGTTAGCACATGCGTATTGTTGCCACGCACAGATTCAAGCTGTTTCGCTTGTAATGAACGCACAAATCACTGCAAACCCATACCAGCACATGGAGAGTACTGCAGAGACTGGAGCAGAAATACCCTCATGCCAATGCATAGCCACACACCCACATCAATAAGTAATACTACAGGGGTTAACGCAGCTAATGTGTGAGAGAGATGTAGATAGTTCCCAAAATGTTGTGTATTCAATGTTAATGTTTAATTGTGTAACAATGTTTGGTTTTGGAATGTTGCTGTGTCTACCTTTTGTGTCTAGTGTTAGTGTGCATTGCTGTTATCATTTTTAGTCAGTGTGACATGTAACACCTGGGTTAGCTCCCTGTGTTGGTTAGCGTACTTGTCCACCTTTACTGTCATAGAGAGAATAGACCTGCCTCTCGTCCTCTGTAATATATATGTGAGTTTTCTCACGTGTTCATATAGTTGCGTTCCCGTGGCTGTGCGGTGCCAAGGAATAGTTTGAGTATCTGGAATATCTGCATCCCCACGTCTCTTCTCAGCTAAAAGGCTACAATAGAGAACATGTAGGCTAACATATGTAGCGTCCCTGCTAAATGCACACAAGTCTGCCTTCAATGTAAGCTTGACCCCACTACACTCAAACAAGCTGTGCACATCGTGCTGCGTGTGGATCGCTGCTTACTTGTATAATAACTTGCATTTCTACAGTTTTGGCACTGTAATCATTTTAATGATGGACGCAAGACGCGTTACAAAGGTCACGGGGTCACGCGCAGTCAGACTTCGCCTCGTCTCAGCACTCTCCACGAGCTGCTTCCGAGGCATAGCATCGGGGCGAACCCTGTGACCTTTGTGTCCTGCAAAGGCCAGAGGAACAAGAGTGATGAGGCCTCTTTCGGGAGCGGGGGAGAGGAGAAAGAAGAGGACTCTTAATTAATGAGGCTGTTTGCGGTCACCCGCCGACCACATGCGCACACAGAGAAACTCACACCGATGGGAAGTCAGCACTAAAACAAGGATGCGGATAAGATGTCTACAACTATGGAAGGATTTAGTTCCTTACATCGAAGACCTTTCCATTTACCCAGTCCCACTTTCTGGACATACTATATTTAGAGTTACGGCAGCACACAGGACGTATGAAAGAGCATGTAAGACAGATTAGAGAACTTTTCAAATAAATGAACCATCACTCTTCCACAATGTGTGTGCATATGTAAAAAAAAAAATGAATATAAATAGCCTTTTCCGGAACACTTAAGATTAGTTTCCTCTCCCAGACAAAGGACTTGAAAACAGGGAAGTTGGGATGAATAGATGCATAGCTGATGAGAGGTGGAGTGAGCGCCGAGGCTTTGCCACCCTGTTCCCTCAGACGCAGACGGGGACGCGCTACACTGTCGAGTGGAGTGGAGCCGGCGCTGCTGCCGCAGCCGTGGCGGCCTGGCTCTCCATAGACTAATTACCTCTGTCTGGCTGATCCGTCGCCGGTGCTCCTCTCCTTCACACGTTCAGCAGTTAATCAAGGAGGATACTCTCACTCTGTCTTCCTCTTTTTTTTTTTTTTGTCCTGTTCTTTTCTCTCTCTCTCTCTCTCTCTTCTTTCTCCCTCTCACTGTCTCACTCTCTCTTTCTTTCGAATGTGGCTTTTCAGAGAAACAACATTGTTTTGGTTCCCGGTCTGAGGCAGGTGAGAGAGCAGGCGTTTGGTGGGGGTGGAGGGTGGAGGGTGGAGGAGGAGGAGGAGGTGGTGGTGGTGGTTGTGGTGATTAAAGTTGCCCCGATGAAGGACGCCACCGGTGTCACGCCACCTTTTGGGACTTCTGTTTTAAGTGGTCTTAAATAAGATAATAAGGGCGGGCGGGGTACGAGGAGAGCCTTGCGTCCGCTCGCATTAGCGACGTCGCCGTTTGAGTGGCGATATCTTCGGAGAGCGTTGGTCTGGCAGTAATGAGCCAGAGTTGCTTCTCCATACCAACCTCATTAATCCCGTATTTTTCTCGGGAGTATAATCACCGGGGCCAACAAAGCCTGCCGCCGTGGCTTAGCACGAGAGAGCTGCCATATTCACTCTTCCCTCTATCTCTCTGCGAGCCAACCAAGCCATCTACCAGCCCCTCTTCTCCCTGCAATTTATTATACCCAGCATCCAGACTACAGCGAAAACCTCCCAGTATGGAACTATCTGTCATCTCTGCATTATCAGTAAAACACACCACCTTCCATATTGTGCTACAAGGGCTCCGGCAAATTACTATTTTTATGGGACATGATAAAGGAAATGCTGCCTTATGTTCAAATATTTTACTGTCAGGTGCGGCGCAAGGATTGAGTGTGTTGCTTTTGGAGGCTGCCTGTTTGCACAGCAGTAATAGATGTGTGTGTGTGTGTGTGTGTGTGTGTACACAGACTTTTAGTGTGGAGACATACCGCGTTACCTTAAAAAAAGGAATGCATTCTTGATTTCCACATTTCTTGATTTTCCTGTGTAAACCTTTTTTGCAGGTTTTCGAAAGAAGAAAAAAAAAAAACCTAAGCAATAATGGTTTGCATATTGAGTCCATTATAAATTAGTGGCAGAGTAATGGCACATAGTGTATTCTAACCGAATGTCCTTATGTTGACATGCTACACAGATGAGAGGACTCCAGTGTCTATTTATAGCCATGCAAGTCATTGTCATGTTTCTCATATTTACATAATTTTCAGCTTCCGTGCAGAATAAAATCCAGCCAGCCACTCAGGCCCTCTGTACAATAAGCACCAGGCCTGATGTTGTATATTTTGCATTCAATGCCATTAGCTTCTTCTCTCTCTCTCTCTCTCTCTCTCTCTCTCTCTCTCCCTCTCTCCCTCTCCCTCTCCCTCCCCTTCACTCCCTCACTTTTTCTCTCTGGCCAAAAGGGTTGCATTTGACAACAGTGTATTTATGACCCTTTGTGTTATATCTGACAACAGCGCATGAAGATAAATGATTGTCACGAACCCATTACACTAATTTCTTGCATACTCTGTCACATCTACGAACTCATTAACAAACTAAAAAAAAAACACAGTGCAGTTGAAAGCATAATCATACAGAGTAGATGACAAAATGGTCTGGGAAGATATGGCAATATGGTGGAAAAATCTGTGTATCTCTGTGTCCTTGTCTCTCTCTTTTCTCTCCCTCTCTCTCTCTCCCTCTTTCTTTCTTTTAGCATGCCTCCTCTTTTCACTCTCAATCCTGCTTTTTCTGACAGATACCACAGACCTAAAGTGACAGCCCCTTCAAACGACAGGCGCAGAAACCAAGCATTAATTAAGTCATTGCCGGACTGTAATTTCCTTGAGAAGTAAAAAAAAAAAAAAAAATGTGCAAGAAAAGGTTACTGAGACCTTTTCTGTGTCAAAATTACCATTCGTCATGAATATTAATGCGCCTAATGAAGACAACCTTTGCTTCATCAAGAATGTTCTGGAGCAGGTGCCAAGCTGATAGACTCTCGCTCTGTTTTCCCTCCGCCAGTCCGCAGGAGAACTGGCACACATGGAGATTTACCCATTTATGTCAAACCTCCGTCCGCCGTCACTGCCACCCCCAATACACACATACACACACAGCAGGCATACACGCACACACACACACACACACACAGACTTCACTGCCCTGCAAGGTAATGTCATATCGCTTTGAGTGCAACCAGTAAAGGCTTCCTTGTGCGGTTGAATATGGCTCGTGTCCTTAGTACCCTACATGTGATATAATTGACCTTGAGGGGCTCTGAAACCTTTTGCTGTGGCCCAGCCAGTGTGGCTTCATTGGGTTCTTTTTTTCCCCACTGCCACTGGTGTAGCCTAGTCACAGGATGGGCCTAGTGGAATGTTATGTTTTCATGTTAACCTTAGTAGAACCTCAAAATGGAGGCAAAAGTGTGTGTGTGTGTGTGTGTGTGTGTGTGTGTGTGTGTGTGTGTGTGTGTGTGTGTGTGTGTGTGTGTGTGTGTTAGACGTGGCAGTGCGTACGTGCATTTGTGTGTTTGTATTCTGGCCATGAACTATGCTCAAGAAGTATGTATACTGTACGTGTGTAAAAATACATATGGATTTTTGCTGTACCTAATTGGCTCACTTCTGGACGTATTTCATCACCCTCCTGGAATGATAGACATGCAGGCTCCGCCCACACAGACTTAATTCAACCCAGGACCCAAAATGTCCTGCATACCTCACACCTACACACACATAAACACACACACACACACACACACACACACAGATTCTTCTCCCCAGACAGATATAGTGTAGTCCTCTATCCATCTATCCAGACGAGACAAAAGCCCTTCTCTCTTCGACATCTCTCTCTCTCCAGCTGTCACATGCCTCTCATTAATGCAGTCAAGTCACAGCCCACCCCCACCCCCACCCCCACCTGGGGTATCTCACTGGAAGGTGACAGTTGGCCGCTGACTGACGGCAGCTCTTTTGTGGTACAGGAGATCCTTCAGTGCCAACACTTTTGTAAAGTGCCCCTCGGCTGTCACTGTGTGCAACAGACCTTCTGTACGCAAGCAATAGCCCCACTTAAGGCCTCGTCCTTCCTTTTAAGTCTGCCATAGTTAAACCTAGCTCTTTTTCAACTTTTCATTTTATATTATACATGGTGTTTGCTGATGTGCTGACCATAGGCCTTTACAGCACACATGGATGCTGGATATGCACTTACTTACCACAAGGATACAGGTAGACAAAAACCTAGTTCTATGCTAATGCTAGTTTCACACATGAATCATGCACATATTTAGTCGAGGGCCATATCAGAGTGATGTCGAGGGCAGTCGTCATATATTGTTGAAGGCACAGGTGTGTTGTGTTGTGTTGTGGTGGGGTTAGATCAGCCCAAGCTCTCTCGCAAAATCTCAGCTGATATTTTGTTGTCTTGTCAGAGAACACATGTTGCTACATGTTTTGCATAGTGGATAGGTAGAAAGGCTTACGCCACAGTAGTGCGATATTAGCAGAGGTGTTTTGTTTGCGGTGTCAACTCATTTCAGAATTGTGTTACAGGGCAGCGTTGGTGTCGGGTTGTGTGTGCTTTAACTTCCACAGTGTTGTTTGAGGACACGGCAGATCACATGTCACCACTAGCAATGAACTCACACGAATGAGCCCCTGGCTAGTGATAAGGCCTGACAGAGAATTGACATCACAGCCCCGCTTCAGCCCCGGTGCGCTAATGCTCCCTGCCACACAGCAAATGACCTTTTGCACATCCATCTGAGAGGGAAATAATTGGCCATTTATGGATAGAAGAAAGAACTTTTATGCCATCACTGAGTTACACTTTTATCTACATAAACTATATACATAATACATAAGTCACATATAGCCACAGGGGGTGTTAAACTGATGAAAACTTCATAAATACGCTTCAAAGGGCGGTAGCAGGCTTTTCCTGTTATACCTCACGATAAAGACCTGACTTTAATCGCTCTGTCTATCTTTCTTTCGCTCTCTCTTTCTTTCTCTCTCTCTCTCTCTCTCCCTGTCTTTCTCTCTCCCTCTCTATCTCTCTCACTTTCTGTCTTTGACCCTTTGTTCCGAACATGGCTATGACAGTTGGTACATAATCACGGCGGAATCGAAACAACCTATATGCATTTACCTAATTAGCCACGAGACACACACTGCGCATCGAATGAAAAGCCGGGGAGTCGTCGCCGCCGCCTCGGACAAGGAACAAAGCCGACCTCCCCCCTGCCGACGTGGCTCAGGATCAAAACTATACATTAAATGCACGAATAACATTGGCCAGGCCTGCATCAACAGGGGAGAGGAGCGAGGTAGAGCCAGTCTGAGCCATGAGGGGATGGTGGCCCGGGGAGTGACGCTCCACACTCCTGGTGGGGCCTTTAGGGAGCCTGATGCTCGCCGTCTCCACTGGCTTGTGTTAATTTAACGAGCGTTAACACTTCTCCTATCCCTCCACATTTTTTTTTTTTTTTTTTTTGAGTAATTAGAGTTAGGTAGATACCCACGGAGTTGAGGGGGAGGTTTGTGGGAGCGGGACTCACACTGTGCGCTTGTCTCTCATCACCCCCTCCAAGAGAAGCAATTTAATAATTGGACTGGGACTTTGATTCAGGGGAAGGGGAAAAAAAAAAAAAAAGATTTTTGCAACTTGGTAAAGTTTCTAAAGGAGATTAAACTGACTTCATGCCTGATTTGATTCCAATGCGCATCATGACTGGAACGTGAGTGAGTGGCCACACACGGTCTATTAGCAACATTAACTCATTTATAAAAACACAGATCATATTCATTACGTGTGATGGAGCTCAGAATCATTCAGAAAATCACCGCTGTGAGTCCTGTAAATGCATATTCCATGGATGTGACTCTTTGAAAGTCACTCATCTCCGATGTCATGTTCCACTTGACATAAAGCCTCCAACTTAGAATCCCCAACCCGCATATGACCCTCTACAACCAGACAAGAGAAGTAATGCTGGGTACACCTTGTCATTTTTAACACTTGCATTGCTAATCAGTGGCAAGGCTATGAAGTTATCACAGAGGTGAAAAGAAGAGGGGGGAAGAAAAATTGAAATTGGAGATGATGGGTTATGGAGGTTAATGCTCCATCAGACACCAAATTATCACCTGAGCAGAGGTGAGGGCGTCTTCTTTTCTCACATGGAGGATATATCCCACCGTACACACTCACACGGACAGCGCGAGATGCTATGGCTAATAGCTTGCTGTAAGAGGCCATCAAGAACCGTGAAAAGAAAAAAAATCAATCACAGCTGCATCAACCCGGTGGATGACTTCAACATTCTATGTACTTACTGAAGCTATAAACAAACAAGAGGGACATTACATCTCAGAGAGAGGGAGAGGCCATAATAGCAAAGCTTGACAGGTTAAGAAAGATGGTCGGGGGGAAGGATAAAGGTTGCTATTGAGAGACAGAAAGAGAGAGACGGGGAGAGAGGTGTGTGTGTGTGTGTGTGTGTGTGTGTGTGTGTCTGTAAAGTGGTGGTGATAAGGAATACAGGCGAAAAGAATGAAAGGGGGAGTAGGGATACAGGAGACGGAGGGAGGTGGTGTGTGTGTGTGTGTGTGTGTGTGTGTGTGTGTGTGTGTGTGTGTGTGTGTGTGTGTGTGTGTGTGTGTGTGTCTGTCTGTCTGTCTGTCTGTCTGTCTGTCTGTCTGTCTGTCTGTCTGTCTGTCTGTGCGGGTGCGTGTGCGTGTGCGTGCGTGTGTGTGCGTGTGTGCGTGTGTGTGTGTGTGTGTGGTTAGTGGAGGAGGGAAGCAGGTTGCAAACAATGTCATGCCACGGTCTCTGAACTCCGATTCCCCTCTCCCGTGCAACTGACCTCCCCTGCCGCTTATGATTCGCGTTGCCATGGCGACAAATGAAAACAAGTGTGTGCCTCCCCCTGTTCCGGTGCTTCTGAGGGATGGAAATGAACGCGCCGCCATGCCGTGGGCTCACACATGCAACCGTATTGGCAAGAAATCAATCATGGCAAGTCGCGCCGTCGCACCGGACCACTAGGCTGTAACATATCAATCCATATGTGCACACATTCCAGTTTAATCTTCTCCCAGCACACAGAGGAGAAGCATCAAAAGATGAGCCTGTGTCTCACTCTCTCTCTCTCTCTGCCTGCCTCTCTCTCTCTCTCATTCTTTCTTTCGTTCTTTCTTTCTCTCTTTCCACTCTTTCTTGGCTGAGCCCTTAAAAGCAATCTTTGTTTCCGTTTTACGTCTGCATTTTTTTTTTTTTTTTCGGTCTCACCCATGCCATTCCAGAGTCACAGAGCCTTGGTTGTGGCGTGTTTGAGTGTATTGTGTGGTGCTGTGCTGTGCTGTGTAAATGGTGATTAGTATTAGGGCTCTGTGGCCCCTGGGCACGGAGGGAACGCTGAGCGCTGTGAGAATGGGAGACTGGGAGCTGTGTTATGGCCCTGGGGCCTGCCGCAGTCATGGGGGGGGGGGCGGGGGGGGGGGGGTCCACTTTGATGGAGGCCTGAGCTTCATTAATGCAGCTCACACTGCCAAGGGTCAGAGTCAGCTATGTGTGCAGACAGACAGACAGACAGACAAGGGGGCCAATAGACAAACAGACAGACAGATAGAGAGACCGACCGACATATTGATAGATAGATTTTAAAATGGATAGCCACGGAGATTAACACCGCAATTCACTGGGAAAATATAAAACGCGAGACTTTCCTCTGAAATTAATTATTTTGAATTAATTTTGTAATCCATTCTAGTTATCTCCTAAAGTTCACTGTTCATGAAAAAATAATGTGAGCGACCACTTCCTTTACGAGCACCATAAAAAATATACTGTTGTACTTAAATTTTTTAATAAAGAGACCTGGAACATTTAGGAAGACTGGCATATGTTAATATCAGCATGAGCTATGGCCTGTCCAGCACCCCCCACTAAAAGTCCTCTTCCACTCCAAGCTAGCCCTGGCTCCCAAAGGTCAATAATATTTTTATATACTGTGATAATGGCTGCCTTTAAATCTGCCTCCGATTAGAAAAGGATGGACACGGAGCACAAGGTGTGCATTTTAACACGGAGGAACCTACACACCCCCGTTCACAATGGCAGACAGAGCACGGAAACACAGGCAGGTTGGTTGGCTTTCATGGCCTGTTTTCTATTCGTTTGTTGATATTGTTTGGGTCAGGATGCAGTGTTGGGATTATGAGAGGCCAGATCCGTTACACACACACACACACACACACACGCACACACACACGCACACACACAGTCTTCTCACTTTGGGTTAAATGTATCCATATACCTGACTACTATGAGAGGGAATGTTTACCGATTCACAGTTGTTTTAATGATGAGCGACACAACACCTACTCACAAACAGTTCTGTAATATTGGCAAATATCATCAAATAACAATGATCTTCTGTTTCTGGTACTTTGAACTGTTGTATGTATCTGCTTATGATAATTTGCTGCGTGGAAAATAAATTAGCATTTGTAATGGGTGTGATGGTGAAGCCTCAAGCATCATATTCATGTATGAATTGATGAGCTATTTGAAAGGGAACTTAGCAGTTGAGATGATGTAGCTGGATCATAGTTCCTCTACCCATTGTCTCTCTTTCTTTCCTTCATTCATTCTTGTGATCTTTGAGTCATTTGAAATTTTGTAGCTTTATTGTAGTAGCTCCCCTGTTCATTTCTTTCTTTCTTTCTTTCTTTCTTTCTTTCTATTCTCCCTATCTTGCTTACTTTCTGCTTCTAACTTTAATGCTTATTCTTCTAACATGGCCAGTACTGGAGTCAGATCAGTTGGATGATTGTGTTTAGACTACCTCTGAGAGGACTGAGCATCGCTGATTCCCTCTGACACCTCCTGACTGTCTGAGGGGTCTGGGGGGAATTTGCACCAGGATTGCAAAGCCAATTTCCATGATCCTAGGGTAAACAGATGAGAGTGTTTGATTCTGAGGTTTAAGTGTGTGTGTGTGTGTGTGTCTTTCCTGTGAGCACTCTGAGGGACTGGTCTCTGGTTCCCTGCTCATGCTACCCTTCCCTCTCCTCTCTCACACACCGACATGATCCTCCTCTGTTAAGGTCAAGCCCTACAGAATGTCAGGGATGATAGTATGCACTGTGTCTATTTCATTTCATCCAGTCATCTCCTCACATGGCCTTCTCCATTTCTCTCCTCTCTTCTCTTCTCCTCTCCTCTCCTCTCCTCTCCTCTCCTCTTCTCCTCTCCTCTCCTCTCCTCTCCTCTCCTCTTCTTTTCTATGAGTCTGCAGGAGCAGATACATTTTCATTCACTGTAATTGATTTCAGCTGTGCAGGCCTAGAGACTCTGAGTTTTTAATAAAAATATGTCTTTAGACTCCATCCGCTGTATTATGGGAATAAGGATGTTTTAAATCCTGTTACATTGAAATGGTTGAAAACACATTTAATTAAGCAGCCTTGAAAAAGAATGTGATTTAGCCTTCATGACATTAGCAGAGCTTAAGTAACTGTGTCGAACCGACAAACAGCATGTGAATACTAACTTAAGAGGCTTTGTATTATATGTGTTGCTGTACCATCATCAGGTAATCTTTATTAACATTAATTGATGACAGTTTATACTTTTTCTCTGACTTTCTTTTGCTTTCTCACCGTGGCTGACTCCAGTGCCTCAGGAATCTGTTGAGGCGATGGCTACTGAAATAACAATAACTCTATTGATATCTGTCCATACTCATGGCAAAATAATGATTTGTGCCATTAGACGGGGTTCAATGGACACAATACCATAGAAGGCCAAGTTTAATTATGAGTAAAAAAAATCAAGAAAATTATATTTGATTTTATAGGAAAATATGTTTTAGGAAGAAAGGATTGAGATTTGGAGCAACAGTGTCCGTACTTGCTCAAAATCCATCATATATTGACTCATGCGCTTCATGCTCTGTACAAAAATGCACAATAGCACCAACATGCCCAAACACACCATTTTGTCTTCCGTTATGCACAATTAAATGCAACAATTCAAAGAGTGAACATTCAGATAGCAAGTGTCATTTTGCAAAATATGATTTAAGATTAAATGGGATTATTTTTGCCATGAGTTTCTCAAATGATACTGGGATTATTTTAGCAGTACAGTGGCTTGTAAAGGTATTCAACACCCTTGAAAGCCATCACCATTTTCTGTTTTACAAAAGATATTTACACTTATTTTCCCAATCAGCATTTTCATTGTGAACACTTATGCTGTAGTATATGTCTAAAGGCTAAATAAGTAATTTGTCTCCTAAAATTAAAAGTAAATCAATTAAAAACTAAAATATTATGCTTGCATTCTTGTACCCCTATACATTAATACTTGTTAGAGAACCCCTTTTCTACAATGACAGCCTTAAGTCTTTTGAAGTGAGTCATTACCAACTTTGGACATTGTTCTCCCCCTTGTTTGGGGTAGAATTTAGAACATCTAGGGTCATGCGATGGCGGTACTGGACTGTACTGCCACAGAGTCTCCAGTAGGATGTTGACCAGGGGCTTTCACCGGGTCATTCTAGAACATTCACTTGACTGTTTTTGAACCACTCCAGAGGTGCGTTAGCCTTCTGCCTTGGGGAATTCTCCTACTGGTAGGTAATCCCTCTCAACAGGCTTCAACGGGTGTTCTTGTGATATGGTGTAGAATATATTTCCATTTATTCTCCCTTTACCAGTTTACCAGTTCCTGCATCTGACAAATATGCCCACAGCATGGTGTTACCACTGCCGTATTTCATGATTGGGATGGTGTTTCTTGAGACAGTGTTAGATTTACGTCACTTGTACCACTTTATGGGTTGGCCAGAAAGCTCTATTTTGATCTCACATGACCAATAAACCCTTTCTCACATCTTAAGCAACCTCCACCTCCATTTAATGTGGATTTTCTAAAACAATGGCTTTTTATTGCCGCCCTCCAATAGAGTCCAGTTTCATGGGTAGTTCTTCAGATTGTGAACTCCTACACCTGCACCCCAATTCCAGCCACTGAGCTTTGATTGTTCAGGGTGATGGCTGGACTGTGGTGGCCTCCCTCACCAGTCAATATCTTCCTCGGATGCTTGGTTTGGGGTACAGCCTTTTCTACAAAGCACCTGGGAGTCTGATGTGCCATCTGTTTTCTTCTTATGGACCAATGGTGCTCCATTGGACACACAAACACTTGGATATTTTCTTGGAGTCTTTTTCTCACGTAAGCATTTGAATCACCTTTCCTTCATTTCCTCTGCTATTTCCCAACCTGGCCCTTGGACAGAGTGATTTTATCTCCAAAGACCTCTGCTTTAAACACTCATAGCCAACCTGGCCCTTTAGACAGAGTGTTTTTATCTCCAAAGACCTCTGCTTTAAACACTCATAGCCAACCTGGCCCTTTAGACAGAGTGTTTTTATCTCCAAGGACCTCTGCTTTAAACACTCATAGCCAACCTGGCCCTTTAGACAGAGTGATTTCATCTCCAAAGACCTCTGCTTTAAACACTCATAGCCAACCTGGCCCTTTAGACAGAGTGTTTTTATCTCCAAAGACCTCTGCTTTAAACACTCATAGCCAACCTGGCCCTTTAGACAGAGTGTTTTTATCTCCAAGGACCTCTGCTTTAAACACTCATAGCCAACCTGGCCCTTTAGACAGAGTGATTTCATCTCCAAAGACCTCTGCTTTAAACACTCATAGCCAACCTGGCCCTTTAGACAGAGTGTTTTTATCTCCAAAGACCTCTGCTTTAAACACTCTTAGCCAACCTGGCCCTTTAGACAGAGTGATTTCATCTCCAAAGACCTCTGCTTTAAACACTCATAGCCAACCTGGCCCTTTAGACAGAGTGTTTTTATCTCCAAAGACCTCTGCTTTAAACACTCATAGCCAACCTGGCCCTTTAGACAGAGTGTTTTTATCTCCAAAGACCTCTGCTTTAAACACTCATAGCCAACCTGGCCCTTTAGACAGAGTGTTTTCTTCTCCAAAGACCTCTGCTTTAAACACTCATAGCCAACCTGGCCCTTTAGACAGTGTTTTTATCTCCAAAGACCTCTGCTTTAAACACTCATAGCCAACCTGGCCCTTTAGACAGAGTGTTTTCTTCTCCAAAGACCTCTGCTTTAAACACTCATAGCCAACCTGGCCCTTTAGACAGAGTGTTTTTATCTCCAAAGACCTCTGCTTTAAACACTCATAGCCAACCTGGTCCTTTAGACAGTGTTTTTATCTCCAAAGACCTCTGCTTTAAACACTCATAGCCAACCTGGCCCTTTAGACAGTGTTTTTATCTCCAAAGACCTCTGCTTTAAACACTCTAATTATGATCAAATAAGTGGCACCTCTTATTGGCACCAATTATTTGTGAATAATTTGTCATCTGCCATAATCTGGAACTCAAACGCACAGGGGGTTGAATACTTATATTTCAGTTTTCAATGTATTAATTTGTAATGTTAAAAGATTAATAAAATATATTGCCTTTGGAAATATACTAGACCATAAATGTTTACAATAGATTTACTGATCAGGAAAACATGTGTAAGTATCTTTTGTAATTGTGAAAATGTTAATGACTTGGGTTTGAATACTTTTGCAAGCCACTGTATGTAATCTATTCTGTGCATTTTTAAATCAGGTTCATTGTGGGATGTACACAATCAGATATAACATTCTAAACAGCAGGCTACATTCAACAGGATTAACATTTGTTGCCAAAACGATGCGGCACAAACATTAAGCTTCACAGAGTTCTTTTTCTTTAAACTGCATTATTTTAAATTACGCTGGCACATTTTCGAGTCATTCAAAGGAAGTGCCGCCTCAAAAAATAATGAAGGTAATGAGCAAAAAAAAAAGGAAAAAAGGGAAAAAAGCTGGAGAGATAGTATAAAGAAGTGCAAAAGGGCTGACAGTAAGTGCTCCAGATTGGTGCCGCAAGGGTACAGCGGTGGCTGTGATTCCGCTACTGTGCCCCCAGCTAAATGCTGAAGGCCCTGTTGCCTGGAGCAGCTAGCTTTCAGCCACAGGCAGCTAAAGATTGTTTTCTTTCCAGTGCGCTGCACCGTGCCCCCCCCCCCCCTCTCCCCCTTCCTCCCACCCACTCGACAAGCACCATCCCCACCCCACCGACACCTGTCGTCTCCAATGTCAAGAACAGACAGAAGAGCAAAGACAATAGCCTGGAAAAAAAAGCAAGAAACACACACACTCACCTACACACAGACACATTCACACAAAACACCACTAAGCCGCAGAAACTAAATAGAGTGCTGGTTCTATATTCAGTGTGCTCTATGCACTGCTGAAGCTGATCCACTTCTTTTTTTTATATACATTTTTACATCACGTACTGCAGTATCACCAAGCAAATGTGGCTTAAAAAAATGATGGTACTTGGCAGAACATTTACGTTTC
Source organism: Clupea harengus (assembly GCF_900700415.2). Taxonomy (NCBI): domain Eukaryota; kingdom Metazoa; phylum Chordata; class Actinopteri; order Clupeiformes; family Clupeidae; genus Clupea; species Clupea harengus. Next base: position 26,859,788 of record NC_045162.1, on the reverse strand, counting down.
TAACTCTACTTCTTTATATGTTACAGTATTCAACTTGTGAGTATCTCTGATGGAATCCCAAAAACCCTTAACCCTAAACACCTTTGTTATATTTCTTTCTTTTGTTTTCTGAATGTGTGTTCGTTGGTGTCACCTTTTAACTTTGCCATGCAAAAAAAAAAAAAAAAGAGAAAAGAAATCATTGGTATTGCAAAGACAGTCAAATATGTTGTAGTAATGAGTTTAATGTATTCAAGGATGATTTTCTTTTTTCAATATAGAACCACATCAAACAGTGTTGTGGTTTTGAGATGCAGTGGAGATGATGCTGACCCCCTGGACATAAATCTGCCCAGCTCAGGGGGTGTGCTGGGTTGTCGATGGGGGGGAGAGGACAGTACAGAGGAAGAAACGTGCTGCATGCCATCATCTTCCGCTCAGATGAAGGAACAAAAAAAACACCTCACACATTTCTGCCATTGTTTCTCCTGTTGTTATTTCGTCTTTTTGTTTGTTTGTCGACCTTGGCCCTGACAACTGACCTTCCCACGTCCAGAACAAACGGCCTAGAGAAAAAAAGAAACTCCATGACATTTTAGTCACGCTGAGAGAAGTGGATCTGTGTGCACAATCATGAGTGTGCCTATCTATGTGTGTGTGTGTGTGTGTGTGTTTGTGTGTGTGTGTTTGTGTGTGTGTGTGTGTGTGTGTACCTGTATACATGTATTTAGGGGGGAGGGTGGTACAAAAAAAAATATTTCAAATAAATTCATTAAAGTAGAAGTGAGCGCACTGAGATGTCAACCCTCGTCTGGGACTTTGGCCGCCATTTGCCAAAGAAGTGTCAGTGTGTGTCGTGACAACTTCAGTGAGTGCTGGCGGAGATGTGACCCCCGGGCCGGTGGAGGGAGGGGCCGTGTCCCTCCCCCCTCCCTGGATCCTGACAGATGTCATATACCTCCTCCATGGGCGCCTTCTGTTTCCTGCTCACCTTTCTCCATCCTGCGGCGTGAGGGCTCCTGTCCCCCAGGCATCAAAAACCCCTCTTCTCTTCTCTCCTCTCCTCTCCTCTCCTCTTTCCTCCTCTCCTTTCCTCTCCTTTCCTCTCCCTTTCTCTGCACATACATTCCCAGCCTTGGTGCGTTTGCTTACCAGGAGTGCCTGCAAATACAAGGTGAGAAAAGAAACAAAGCAATGGAAATAAAGAATCAGTATCTACAGGACTGTGTCTGGCAACAGATTAACTTGTCTGCTATTCTGTTGAGTGTAAACGTGGAATGGCTGACACGCATGTACACCAGCCACAGTTTTTTAAATGTAAGGATGCCTCTCTGCAGTTTCTTAACCACAGGTCAGTTCCACAGTTGAATAGTTGGACTGTATGGTATGGTTTGGAGAACTTTGAATTGACAGTGCAAAGTGCATCTGTTGACTTTGGTGATATTAATAAACCTTAGGAGAAAATGCAGTGCAGTCTTAACATTCATATATCTCTTCTATGTACAACAGGCAAACAAACACCCTTTTCTTTGTCCTGAGATGGACCTCCAGATCTCCATTCCCAGCGTATGTACACATAAAGACTGACTGTGTGTCATGTGCTCACATGTGATTGAAATTTGCGAGTGCATGAATAATGATCTCCTGTGACACTATGCCCTCTCTGGCTGCTCTCTATGGCCTGTTCAGTACACCAGGAACTGCACAACAGCATGCGTTACCTGGCTGAAAGGTCATGGGCACTGTCCTTGTGGTAATGCTTGAAGAAAGTCTCAAGACAGTCTCACGTAATAACTGGAGAGTTTGGTGGGATCAAATCCACAGAAAAAAATGATTCTGGAAAAACAATGTGAATTGAGAACTGAGGTCTCTCCAGAGAAGACGTGAATCTCAAGCCAACTGCCGCACTGCACACTGTCATTCTGGAACCTTCCGAGGCTAATATTTTCTACCCACTCCAGACTCATGCATCCGATGGAAGTGCAATGATTACGTGCACATCCCATCAATCACTCTGACAGTCATGGAGAGAAGATTTCTGTGAGCTTCTCTACCATTCAGCTGCAACTGTAGGAGCGAGTAAAGAGAATCAATGAGTGATGTTGAAATAGTAGTGCATCAACAGCATGCGACCAAAAAAAAAAAAAGACACACACCTTCACTTTTTTTTAATCCATTTGCATTAGAGTGGGTCCACTACTGCATTATTAATAGAGAAAAAGAGCCATTGCTTCAGTGAGTGATGGCCGGTCTCTAGGTGAGGGCAAGTGTGCATTTAGATGTACAAAAGTGCCCCGAAAAAGTGAAGCAATTTACAGTCCAATTTACAGTGACATTTACAGGTAATAGGGATAGTTTAATTAACTTTTTTCCCTCCCAATAGACCAAATAACAAGAGGGGCATTAGGATAATGGGGATGAATAATATGAGACAACAATTCAAATATAAAACATGCTTTGAGTGAAGCCTATCCCGGTGTTGTAGTCGAGTCACTAAGCCTCAAGTCCAAGTCGGGGATAAGTCTCGAGTCTCGAGTCTCGAGTCCAAGTCTGAGTCACTAAAGAAGAGTCCGAGTTGAGTCCCCTGAAATATCTGTTGTTTGCCATTAATGTGTGGTGAACATCACACTGCCAAAGCTTGTTTACTTTGTCACTTTACGTCAATGACAAATCTGACAGATTTTTAAATGCTTCTCACGGCAAATTCATATATGCGATTAAATTAGATTAATTAATGACAAATCATGTAATTAATTCGATTTTTTTTTCATCGCTTGACAGCCCTAGTGTTAATATAACCATTATGCTGGAACATGATTGAACCGCATGAATAGTGCATATAGGTTTTGATTTCAAATTATTTTCTTTTTAAAATAATGGACCTATTTTAAGCATTTACGTAATAGGCATAAAATGATTAGCAATCTGTTCTTGGGAAAATATATACTTATTTGCTGAAGTGTCAGGGATGTGCCCAGGCTGTAAATGCACTCACCTGAGAGCAAAGAAAATCTCTGGAGAGTTCCACCACGTGACATAGTATACCATAAACAGGCTATGTAATCATAACCCAGTGTGATTACAATCTGTCATCAAACAGGTACCGGTATACCAATACACCTGACCACCGAAAGAATTAGCTTCAGACAAAGCACCAGATTGCTTGCTTTTTCCCCCGCAGATGTTATGCTAGCACTAAACCTTATTGTCTACAATAAACACCACTGCAAGTGCAATGGACGAAACCAGAGATTTATTTCACAATCATAAAGATATCTCAGCAGGTAGGGTAATTGTCTTCTGTCTTTTTGAGAAGTGTGTTTATTTAGAAAGGACTGGAGTTAACTTGCTCTGTTATAAGAATAAAAATGTGTCGTGCTGTGACTGAAGTTGGATGACAAACCATGTTAGCTTCATTAGCTAACAGTTAGCCAATTAGACCTGTTGCTGGTGCCAAAGTTGAGCTATATTTAACTTCAAAGTTAATGTTACTCACTTTAGTGTCCATGCCATTCCGAAAAATACTGGGTCTGAATTCGTCTTTAGGTGTTTAAATATAAGTCAATAATACTGTTTACAACTCTTTATATTCATGGAAACATTCTGGCCACTATGGCTAGAGGACTTGTGCAGACGCAGAGGGAGAGTAGGGGCGGGGTTGCGCAGAGAGTGAGAGAGAAGATGAGAGGAGCAAACACTGGCATGTTTACGGAAGAAATGCGTTATTTAACGCAACATCAAACTATATTGGTATAAACGGTATTGTCTCATCCTATATCTTGTTTGAAAAAATATCAGTACCTTATATACTTGTATGTCACCCAGTCCTACCTCGTCTCGAACTTTAAATCCGAATGCAATCAATGCTCGAGTCAGAGTCATCAGTGCTCAAGACCAAGTCGAGTCACAAGTCCTGGACTCAGTACTACAACACTGGCCTATCCCCAAACTTACTTGAATGGAGGTGCCACAGTGGTGTTTTTAGAGTTAATGTTCCATCCCAGTGTTGAGCATTGTTATGAAAATATCAGTTCACATTTAAGAACTAAAAGAGGGCTGCTCATACAGATCTCTTGGGCACGTTCACATTTTGTCACTTGTCAGGAACTTCTCCTCAAACACACACACACAAACACACCCGCCTACCACTGTCATTGCACATAACAAGTGGTCCAAAATTGGCCTGCGCACAATGCAAAACAAGTAATTTGATGGGGTGTCTGCGACTGAACCCTTCCTCGGGGATCCAGTGACATATCACCATTCTCAGACAAACCTCCACACTCTGCTCTCACCTAATGTTCACACTGCTTCACTTTCACATTCTTTCTGCAATATTTCAGCGCTATCAACCCCCACCCCTAATTATGCCATCTTTATTGTGTTTTTTTTTTTGTCTTGGTGTGTGTTTGTGTCTGTCTTCCTTCATACAGGTGTTCTTTTCTTTCTGTTTTCCCAGCTCCACCGTTATCAAAAGTTTCTAAATACAAACAACTAAAACAAAAACAAAAAACTAGATACACTGCCACTGTAATGTCTATAAAGAAAAAAACTTGAGCAACATGTGCAATATTCCTCACTTTCCTTGGGTCTAATAGCAGTGAGCTGTTAGTGGTCTGCTACCGCCGAGGCCTACCGTTACTCGTTTCCAAACAGCAGGGAGAAACTCTCACTTCACACTTACAATAAACATCCCGATCATTTCTCCTCCTGTTTTGAGTGTTGGCATGTTGTGGAGGTTAAACCATTTCACTGTACTAATTGGCCAGTGTCGGGACTGACATGAGCGTAAACAAACGAAGAGGAGGAAAAGTGAAACAAACGCAAGCTAATTAAACTGATGAGGGAAAGGAAAAAAGGGCTTAAAGAGAGGGAGAGAGAGAAAAAAAGAGTGCCTTCTGATGAAAAATATCTCCTTACTTTGAAAGCCCTCAGCTTATAATTGGACATAATGTTCACTGTAAAGGGAGAAGGATGGTGACTGCAATGACTCAGAGAGAATGAACCTTATACTTTGGAATTTGTTTGGACATTTTTTGACTGTTTTCTAGTGAGCATTGTCTTTATTCCGGTAAAAGTCTCCATCTACCGCGCAGTTATGGAGTGGGTGGTATTTACAGCCAGGACTGGATGCTCTACCAGAGCTCGTAACACGTTATGGCTCCCTTGTGGACGTGTTTGCAACTGGCTCCCATCTTTATGGCCCTACGGGGAGAATGCTACTGATTACTAGCAGCTCTCGCACTGGACACACAATGCCACACTGTCTGCTGTGTCCACTCGTCTCTCACACACGGTCGAATATTAGCAGCACGCGCTATCCACCTCCTCTAACCCTTCCTCTCACTCTCTGTGTACGTCTCTCCTTTTGCACTCTCATGCACACTCTTTTCACTCTCTCTTTTCCTCCTTCCTCTCTGTCTGTCTGTTTCTTTCTTTCTTTCTTTCTCTCTCTCTCTCTTGCTTTTATTTTTTCTCTCACTCACTCTCTCTCTCTCTCTCTCTCTCTCTCTCCCTTCCTCCCCCTGTCTCTCCCTGTCCCCCTGGCCATCTGTCATGTAATGTTTATGGGGCCTTTTGCTTTCGTGTCCTGATGACCACTGTCACCGGGAGGTTCCCATTACGATACGCCCTGATGAACGATGTCTCCCCAACGCCTCGCTGACACCACCGTGTCCTTGGCCGTGATGGCATCTGCTTGGAGAGGGAGGGAGGGATGGAGGGATGGATGGAGGGAGGGATGGAGGGAGGGAGGGATGAAAAAATATAGGTGCGGGGAGGGATTGAGTGAGGACCTGTCTGTCACAGCTGTGTAGGAGGGCCTCGTACATCTCAACACGGAGTGTCACATATCAAAATGGAAGAATTCACATATTTATAAGGGCTTGGCTTACACTGCCAAACATGCTGGACACTGGAAATGATGTACAGTCCATAAACAGAGTAGTTCAGGGAGGTGAGGTGACACACAGTGCAGAGTTGTACTGTGGAGCTGGGCTCAAAATCCAAAGTTTGAAGTCTGACCTCTATTAGTGTCAGTCTCTAACTCACTAAATCTACTTCCTGTCCATAAAGACTGAACATGCATTTTTTTTCTCAGCAGAAGCTTACTATGTGTGACCAATAGCTGGAGTACACACACAGCACAAACAAAGCTGGAAACAGAACTGTCTATGTAGTATACACACACACACACACACACACACACACACACACACACAGTTCAGAACAGCGCCACTAAAATTCTACGTGCGTCACCTTGCCTTCACTGCTTTGTCCAACATCTTGTACTGTTTTACACCCTCTCCCATTACTGCCACTGCAGAGCTGGGGAGTCGGTGCTGAATTCGAAAGCAGATCACAGCGATAATTGTATATCATAACTGTCAGCCTTGTGATGACTGTCTGTGGAGCCTGTCAGTTCTTTGTGGACCTAGTTGTGTCAGCCTGTTTCTCTGCAGTATCCTCCTAAATAAGGGCCCAATCCCCAGTCTAGTCTAAGTACTATGGCCAGCCCAGAATTAGAAAAGTTTTAAAAGGGAGAGTGTATTGATAACACCATTAGAGGAATTAATCAGAAGTTGATTAATAAAATGACTTCCTTGTATGGTGCCACTGACTGTTTTTGTATTTTAATTTTTCGATAAGATCAGTTTTTGGGTAGATACATGCATGCATTCATCATTGCCACATAGGGCGTGAAGCCGCCACATGGCCTCAAAGTAGGACTCCAGCAGGAAGTGTAGGAAGGGAATATATGCCTCAAACTGTTGATGTTTCACACCACAGGAAAAGAACCATCTAAAGGGGGAAAAAAAACACGCTCTGTACAACCAGCAAGAAAGAAAACAGATACGAAATATCAAAGTCACTGTCTCCTCTCTTTGAAATAACTATGGTTACAAAGCAATAACCACGACAACAACAAAGGCAGCTGGAATGTTCACGGCTAATGATAACTAATAAGGGGGCTACACATACAATGGCTGCCATGGAACTGGTCTAGCTTTCTGTGAACCATCACTTGAAGGATGGAAGGCGGCGCTTGAACATCTCAGTGAGGATGCCTGCCTACTGCAGCAGCAGCAGCACTATCCTCTCCTAATGTGAAGCAGAGCCTACGTAGTGAGTCACTGTAACCTCAACAGGGTTGAAATGAAAACTCGAGTAGGAAACAATTGTATGAAATTGGGTTATTTTCACTGCGAAAGACGTGGACGTTTTCTTCACATCCTGACACCTAAAGTGGGATAGCAGCGCCACAAGTGAAATCATTCCCCTCTGTTGTTGTAGGTCTATCCCCAGCCACTTTTGTACACCGAGACGCTTAACGTTATACGCGCACATTTTCAGTTGAGAATGTCTATTTCAACTGTACTTACACGTACATTGTTACATTTGCTGTTGTTACAGTGCTTCCATTGTTATTTGAGGATGACAGAAAATGTTAACCGATTGGACTCAAATGAAATTCAATAAAAAAAATGTAGCAATGTGTGGGTTTGAAAACGTATTATACATAAGCTATTAGAGATGTGTTATGTGGAAATGTGTGTACACAAGTCGACAGTGCGCATAGAGGGAGGTAGAGAAGAGCAAGGAAAGCTCATTTGTATCACATGAGATGAACATGTACATCCTTAACCTCTGAGCACATCCATCACACTCACTCACACACACACACACACACACACACACACACACACACATGCGCGCACACACACACACACACACACACACACACACACACACACACACAGCCCAATTTAATGCCATACTTAGAAAAACACTGTTCAAACAGACAAATTGATGTAACTCCAGCACTGTAGGTGTACTTTGTTTGCCGTTTATGCTTGCAGTCATGAGCCCAATTAAACACAATGTATTGTTTTTCGGAGGGGTGGGGGAGGGGGTGGGGTGGGGCGTGGGGGGGCTGGTTTACACCTTAATTGGGCCGTGAATGCACTCTAATCAGCAGGTACAGGTGTGCCCAAGGGAACAGAGTGAGGCTTAGGTTGCTAATTGAAGAGAGACACACATTGGCAGGTACTGTACACAAGCTTCCTTCTTGACAGAGTGCACGAACAGGCTCCATGAACTGTTCTGGTGTCTGGGTTCCAAAGAAAATGATCGTGTTAAATGAACTACTGATCACGTAAGACTGACCATTGAAAGGTCTGTCTGTGTCTCTCCACCCCTCCTCCCAATCAGTAACGGTCGTCTCTCTCTCTCCCCTTACAAATTCTGTGTTAAATATAAATCTTTAATAACAAAACAATTGATGAGATACAAGTGTTGTGCTTGATCAACAGGCATACAGTGATTACTAACAGGTTTAAGGGGCTCTGCTCCTGCCTGGTAGCGATGCGGGTTCAAATCGCTTGGACCTGCGGCACTTTGTGCAGCTCGCTCGGGCAGCCTGGAGAAAAGCGGCAGCTTTCTGCATGCAGGGGTCACACCTGTAACTAGTTTCACACTGGGATGTTTTTAGAGTGGCCACCTGGAGAAGGAAATGGCATGTTCACAGTGAATGAACATGCAACCCTCCCTCCCAGGTGGAAACAGGTGTGTGTGTGTGTGTGTGTGTGTGTGTGTGTGTGCGTGAGTTTGTTTGTGTGTTTTTTTGTCATATCTTTTAAAGTCGGTGGATTTTCTTGCACTGAATGGCTGAATAACATACTCTCACCTTTTTTTGTCTCATAGCAGAAAATAACCCTGTCAGACAACACCTTGTCCCAAGAACCCCTTTAACAACATGCTGGTGGACTGGGAATATTTTTGTTGCAAAAATGATGCAAAAACAAGGTCCGTTTAGCTCAGTATACTAATTATTACAGTGTCATAATCAACACTCTCCTGTTATGATCATCACTTGAAACAAGGTGGTGTCTCTACACGCTGAAAAACAAACGGGCTCAAATAATGATGTGACACTATGAGACAAATACAACAGTATCCATAAAGGGCAATTATTATGCCGCAACAAAGAAACCCACCTTTATCCTTAGCTGTGAGTTTATATTATAATCACTGTTATAGTAGTATTGATATGTAGCTTCAGACCATGAATTCATTAATTAATGAATACAAAATTAATTCAACTTTAATTTGTTAACAGTATGGATGAATTAGGATTAAATAAATAGTAGTAGTTTAGACAAACTATGGCACAATGACAAATGAAAATCACTCAAATCTTACTGAAATAATACAAATTATCCCAACTATATCCAGAAAACATGGTATCTTTTGAGCGTAAAGTAAAAGACAGAAAAGGATGGGAGACAAATACTGAAGCTACATGCTCCACTTCTAGATTGACATTTAAAGCACACCTTGAAATTAAAAACTACACCTACCAAATCCCTCTTAAAAGACAGGACTGCTTTAGAAGTGCCATGTATGCTAATCAATGAAATGCTATTCTGAGCAGCACTGGCTCTGATGAGTATGGACATGTGCTATTTTGGTGCGTGGCAGCATTCTTGATTTCTCCCAAAGGAATGTTTAATATCAGTGAATTTTAGCTAGCGGTTTTGTCACCAAGTGATATCTAAGGAGGACGCAAAACAAATGAAAAGAAAAGAAAAAAGCCAGAGAGATAACAATAACAAGATGTCTTCTACGTGCCACACTGAATTGCTTGAACACTAAAGAGCACTTTTATTTGATCTGAGCTTGTCCGTTTAGAAAAGTCCTAAATTCCTATCCCCATTCCCAACATCCCAATTTTCCCCTGAGTTGATTTTCGATAACTGGAATAATCGGAGTAGATTTCAGAGTGCAGATTTTAATGCATTTTTTCATATTGCCTGTTGTTTGTCTCAAAATTCTCTCCAACAAAAAGGCTGTTTATGTTTGGACCAACAACAAAAAAAAAAAATTGAAAAATATAATTACATTTAATCTGTATTCACAGTTCAGGTCATTTACAATCATGTGTCATTCAGCTAACTAGGAATTACAGGATTTTCATTAAAGATCTTTAGTGCAATTACAGTTTACTGTCAACCACCGGGGCCACCTCAACTACAACTTTTCCCAAATTTTTCCCTGCATACATGTGGTCTACTGCCCTGAACACAGATTCCAGCCCCACGAACCTTCCTTCTGGGTCCATATCCCCCCTGTCTACCTCACACACCAGCTGCCCTTTGGCAAACAGCTTCATCATTTCTGTTAGTGACTCCCGGTAGTCAGACAGGAAGTGAGGTAGGAAGAAGCCCCGCACACTGGCCGACTTCTTCAGGAGTTTGGCAGGCAGAGTTCCACCCGTTATAGGCTGGAGTCCGGATGCCGACTTGTACCCCGAGATGAACCCGATCACAATTAGCCTGCCCTTATTAGCCAGCGAGTTGACGGACAGGTCGAAGATGCCGCCACCCACGGACTCGTACACCACGTCAATGCCCTGCGGGTACTCTTTGCGCAGTGTGGCGGCCAGGTCCTCTGACTTGTAGTTGATGGGCCGGTCGCAGCCAATGGTCTTCAGGAATCCGGCCTTCTCGTCCGACGAGCAGGTCCCCACCACGTGGCAGCCGGCCTTCTTGGCGAACTGCACAGCGAACTGACCGGTGCCGCCGGCCGCCGCTGTCACCAGCACCGTCTCGCCCTCCCTCAGATCGCCCAGGCGGCGCAGGGCGATGTGGGCCGTGGCGCCGCTCAGGAGCATGGTGAGGTACTCGGGTTTGGCAGCGGGCATGGTCACCACCTTCTTGGCGGGGATGACGGAGTACTCGGCGAAAGCGCCCTCGCTGAAGTAGGCCACGGTGTCGCCCACAGTGAAGTGGGCGCTGGCACTCAGGCCCAGGCCTACCACCTCGCCGATGCCCTCAAAGCCAGCATCAAAGGGGGGCTTCACGGAAGGGTCATAGCGCCCTGCCGAGTAGTTGATATCAGAGGCATTGATACCAACAAACCTAAACAACAGAGAAAAATAAAAAATAAACTGTACAATGTTTTACATACACAGTCAAATTTGTCCGAAAGGCATATAACAATTATGTGCATCAAAACCCAACATATCATTTATATTTTGTCCAAAAATGTATCAGAAATGCTCACATGACAAAGTCTGTGTTTCCTGAGATGGAAATATATGTCTTGCTAAATGAGAGGCGCATCAGGGCAGTAAAGAAAAAAGTTTGTCGTAATGGTGTAACACAAGATGATAATACACAATAACTGAGGACTAGACAAGACTTTTTTTTTTTTTTTAAAGTCTAGTCTAGTCCTCTATTATTATCTATTATTACCAGAGGAAACTCAAATGGCCTGGACATATTTAACCAAAAAAAGACAGACACTTCAAACACCAAATAAGTTGTTTTCTTTGGGATTTTCTGTTTGTAATTTCAGATAACAACACGTATGAAAGGCGCATGAATAAATGATTCCACCTTTCAGGGCTGGCTGAGATTCATGTGTGATCATATCACCGTGGTGACTGTGTGAACGTGTCAGCTATTAGCTGTAATACAATGGCAAACACATGTGACTTGATACATGTTAAATCGTTTTTGGTCTGTTTCTCTCCATTTATCATGAGGACATCAGGGTATTAATTGTTTAAAAATCACTTTCATATAGGGGGTCTCTATAATCTATAAAGAAATAGATTTATAACATAGGCAAGGCAAAACTTGTCATCTACTCCTGCATTGAAACTTAACAGGAAAAAACTGTACAATCTCGAGGTAATTCTGCAAAGTTACTTGATTAATTGTCCAACTCATCTATACCACAATGGCACACTGCAGTCCAGCAATTAAGGAGGCTGGGTTTAGAGGTGGCGCTGGATCATATTGTAGCCCATTCTTCACAGGCCTACTGCATTTGAATACCATAAAAAATGATACGCCTGCGGAACTAGATAACCTATGGAATTCGTATTTATTGAAGTCAGAGAAAAGCAGCACACTCACGGCATAGCCTGTACGCCAATTCAACTTTCATTACTGCGTAAACAAGACAAAGACATTTAACAGGGTATTGGCCTAGCTTATGTGGTTACCTTCTGTAAGCTACATACCAACATTTTACAAGGCTTAATTTTGACGTAACCATGTTGTGATCGGGGGGATAAATCCATTTGCGAAGTCAGGTTAAATTATGGGAAATATATATATACGCAAGGGTCAGGTCACCTTAACTAGTCGGTTATACAGTGAACGACTAGACTGCCTGAATGAGCCTACTTAATGGCATAGGTGTCTCAGACACATTCAAATTCGATCATTCAGGATACAGACAATTTGCCTCATAATTTCCGAACACTACCGGTACATAATAGCTTCAGAGCTGTCTGCTTGCTGGTGGCCTGGGCTACTGTATCTACACACATTTCTACGGTCTACCCCTAGGCCGTGCCAAGCGTGGCAGAATATCATATCGCAGGTTAGTGACGTAATAAAATGGAATAGATCAAGATGCAGAGATGGATTGATGGACAGATGTTGGGGCGGAACTTGGACACGTTTCTCACGTAGTGGTAGCTTCCTCAGTAACGTCCTCATACAGACAACAAATTTGCAAAAAACTGCAGGTAACTAGTCGATTCGAGTGTCTTTCCAGTACACAACTGATGACTAACTATGCAAATAAGACGACATCCGTCAAGGTAAGGTGCAATTCTGACCCAAAGCAAAGTGACACACTGCCGTTAGTGCATATTATTGGATAATGTTAGCTAGCTATGGGGTTAGCTAAATAATCTGCATATAGTGATACAAGCATGCTTTTTATTATGGGTTCACTAGACATGCGTTTAGAAAAGATACGCTACAGCTAGAGGTATTACTCACCGATTTCTGACCAACAAATCCCCGTCGCCTGGTGTAGGTACTGGAACAGTTTGTAAAGAAACGGCGCTCCTAAAATTTTGGCTTAGCTTCGTAACAACAAGCTTTTTCATTGAACTTGGTATGGACGAACCTTTAAAATCCATGAAGTGTGTGGAGTATGAGAGGTCTATTATGGTGCGACGTGACAACACATTAACTCCTAAACCCGTATTGGATCTTCCGCAGTACTCATTTAACACCAAAAAGGCACTTCTACCATTTCGTTGCAAGACTGTCCGGTACATTTCATCCACGAGTATAAAATATCAAAGTTCACGGTCACTTCGGATACACCGATAGGAGTGAATGATTGACCTACCGTAACCGAACTTGCTTATTTTTTAAATAACTAATTAGCTTATTATACCACACTTTAAATTGCCATCGACATAATTAGATCACGTTAGTGCCAAAACAGGTTACAACAACGCAAATACAACTACAAGCATTATTTTTAACGTGAACTGCGGCGTGCAATGTTGCATTTAGGCTACAGTTGGATTCCCGAGTCCCTCCCCTTCCCGTGCAGAACATTTCCTTCCTAGTAAGGTGAAACGAATCAATCTTGAGTTTCAAACATCCCCTTTATAAGTTGAAGAATTTCCTGAACGCATTTGTGAAGAATAAGAGTTTGTGTGTTCCAGAAGTCACAGATAGGCTGCGTCGTCAGATTCAAGTGTGTCTGCGAAGCTTCCCTTGTTCTCACGCAAAGCATGCTGAGCTGGGAAAATAGCACAAGGCACCTTCCAGAAAGATACATTTATTAAACACAGTTAGGTTACCACTCGCATATACGCTACAGCATACGTTATAAAGGGAAAGACCTCTCCGAATTAGTGTTACTCTATACATAAACACCTTGATTATGATAACAGCAATAAATGATTTTATTCTAAGTAGACCAATGATAACGGTATGATAAGATTATGATTGACATTTACATATTGTCTACTGTGATATTACTTCTTGTAGCCTAGTATCTTATCTTTAAAACTGGAATGGGCCAACAAATCTATCCATTTTTCATACAAAGCCACTTCGTCGTTATCGGAGGAAAAAACAAGACAATTAAATAGATTGACAGGAAGGTTTCACTGTCAGAGTGACGCTTATAGGGCGAGGGGAGGAGTAAAAGTGAAGCAGGAAAAGCCACTCGATGCGTCTGTCTATCAGTTGAGACTGTCTGAAACGCTTCTGGATTCAACGCGTTTTTTTCATATCAGACAGGACCCCGGCTCACTCCCTGGAGTTTAAAGAAGAGAAATTAGTCCGTGTCGATCTTCTGGAGTGGGTGGATGCCTGCATCTTGTTTATTTCCCTCACACGCAGGCAACCGCGCGACATCAACCGCCCGCACACACACTCGGAGCAGCGGCGAGAAATATTTTTGCGACTCGTAATGTAGCAAAGTAGAAGCCGTCTCTCCAGTGCTGGCGCAAAGGAAGAGCGTAAACTATCCGCCGACGGCGAGGCTTGATCCGGCTGTGGTGGTGTGTTGACGGTACTGACATTAACCATCTAATGCCTGCCTATTTCTTTCTGATCTTCCCTTGATTTTTAGGGCAGAATAGAAGATACCTCTTCAGCTCGGAAATATTATTGAGAAGCTTTGTGCTCACACTGGAGGTGTTTGCTTCCATTTTTGACCCATCTCACTTTATTGATGTGGGAGTGCAAACGCTACGCTACAGAGTAACACGGTGAGATTGTGATCTTTTTTCTCCCCATGGCAGAAGGGGAGTGACTGAAACTTGGCTTCAATGTCTGCCGCTTTTTTCGCTGAGAAAGTGATGAGCGAAGATGAGCTTTGATCGACATGATATGAATCGGCGCAACCTCTGTACCGTCTCTATACTTCAGAAACTTTTTTTACCCAATTCTTTCCTCCTGTGAAGTCCGTAATTTCTCGGAAAAGGGACACGGTCACACGCATTGTGAAAGAGTGAAAAGCTTTTTGCTTGGATGATTTTTATATTATCCAGCTCGAATTCCAGAAGTGTAAAATTAATTTAGACTCTGAAGTTATTTTGGATAGTTTTTTCTCCGTTGATCGACTGCTGTTGTGATTCCTGCATGAAAAGTACTGTGGAAAGTGACGGGTCACTATGCCGAGGAGAAAGCAGCAAGAACCCAGGCGATCTGCAGGTAAGCGTCTTCCACGACTCTCATCTCACAAAGCCTTCTAAATTATTACCAAAATAGATTTGTTCTTTCATTTTATAATTTCTTTTTCTGACTATCTAGTAAAAAATCACGCGCTCTATGGGTTTGTTATTATCAGCATTCTTCGCAATCAGCTTAGTTTTCTGGGAATAGTCAGTGCAATAATAATTTTAGATTTTAAACGAATCTCTCAATTACTACTGGCGTAATTACGGCAAGATGTATTTCGTCATTCAGATGATGGGGACACTTAACATAGGTAAACATTTGAAAACGACTGGTGCACGTGTTATATTACTAGTAGAAGTCTATTGATTTTTTTTTGTGCTGACATGTTTATTTGAGTCACTTAACCAGAAAAATATTCCAGAGAAAACGTTACCTGAAACAAGGGCCTCTATTGAGGCTTATTGCAGCATTATAGACTAGAGTAATAATGAATAATTAAATCAGAGATTGAGGGAGAGGGGCAAAGAAATGGGGAGAAAATGGAGAGAAAAACTGGTGTGAGCTGGTTCTCTTTCTTTTCTGTTTTATTAGAGGATTGCCATCCTTGATTTGATGCGTGATTGATCGCCTGTCATGTGGCAGCCTTTGATCTATTCATCCCTGATAAACATCAATAAATCTCCCCATGGAGACACGCATGCTCCTGACAGCTTTAGCCACTCAAAGGACAACTCTCCGCCCCCCACCCCTCTTAAAAAAAGGGAGAAAAAAGAAAAGAAAAAAGTTGCTCAAAAAGAGAAATCCTCACATCCAATTTTGAGGAAAATTGGAGAGTGAAAGAGAAGAGGAAGAAACGGATGTGAAAGGAGACGTGGAGGATTTCTAGGATAATGGAAACCAGTCAAATCCTAATTATGTAGAGCTTATTAACAACCCCCAGCTCGCCTGATTAACAGACTTAGGGTACAACTCTCGAAAATCAGAATTTGACCCCCTCTCATCCCATTTTGCACATGCCACTCAAGGGAGCACTTGACTCACATTCTTCTGGTCATGGGACTGAAGCGTGTTTACTTGCTCGCAACATTAACAAAACCAGACTTTGACTCAAGAAGACTATCAAGGTTGAGGTCTAGTGATTTGGACTTGAAGACTTTTTTTTCTCTCTCTCTCTCTCTCTCTCTCTCTCGCTCTCTCAGCCCCCTTTAACAAATGTAAATGAGTGACAGGGATTTCTACCTCTCGACTAATGAGCTTCAGCCTTTGAAGTTAGGCATTAACAACTGGAGTGAACAAAAGACAGTTATAGAATTTTAAAGAGATTTTGAAATATGAGGCGCAGAGCAAGCTGAACAGGAGGCCAGGCAGCGAAAGACTTTGAACTCCGCAGGTTTATCATTTTAAATACGTGACTGTGATGAGTTAGTGAGGAAGAACTGTGCTGTGCATCGGCCTAAATATGTACATCGCACCACTGTAGTGCACTGACACCACCGCCACCACGATCCAACTAGGCCTCTAAACAATGCACTCCTTGGCACACACACACACACACACACACACAGACAAAAAGTAAATATCAACATGTCATCAGAAACCTTAGTAGTGGGGATTATGACGCAAGATCCCCAGCTAAGTTACCCTCCCTCCCCCCCCCCCTTTCCTTCAAACGGCAAGAGATTTGAATGGTCTTTGCTCTCTCACACACGAGCTCTGAAACGTTTGGAGGTTGACAGAGGTGTGATGGGGCACGGTAATCTGGCCTGGCAGCTCCTACATGGAAACATGCCGTCACTGTGACCCCCTCCACACGCTCGTATTGATCTATTTGTCTCACTTTTGACAGGCGTATACATCATTGGCCGTAATGGTCAATCAGAAGCTGGCAGCCCAAGAGCGTTTCCATTCTTGCATTATCATGACAGTTAACACAGCGGCTGGAGCAGCAGCAGCAGCAGCAGCAGCAGCAGCAGCACCCTAACTTTACAATGAGTGTGTTGTTGGTGGAAGTGTGGTGTTAAACTAGCTTGTGGCTTTTCTGTGCTAGTAGACAAGGAGACTAATTGAGCGAAAGTTGATTTGGGGAGGTAGTAGTCACCAGCTGAAAGACCTTTACTGGGAGAATGGGGGTGGGTGTCCAGGGTTCAGGGCGAGCTCCGTGCTCCTTACTAGAGAGAAGCCTTGAGAAGAGCTGCTCTGCCTGGGCAGCTGAAGGGGTTCATCGCCCCACCATGGATGCATGTTTCACTCTGCCTCGTCATTAGCGTGCAGTCCCAAAAAATGGGTTGATTCCACGCAGTCCAGCATTATATGTTCCTTTTGAAGTGGCATTTCTATCATTATTCGGCCTATGACCATACATTACATTTGGCTTTGCATTTATTTTATGTTATTTTATTAACCTTTATACGACTGTTATGTCCCACTCTTTATTATTCTTAAAGATATTTCCTAACTTTACACTCCTACTAATCAGCAAGTTGCATACATTCCGATTTTTACAGCATATTTTATGGTGTCTCTTTCAATTAAGTTGGTATTATGTGTTTGTTTGTGAAAGTGTCTGTGACTGCCATTAGATGTGTGTATGTATGTGTACGCGTGCGTACATGTGTGTGAGTGTACATACCGGTGTGTATACACACATATATGTGCCTGTGTGTGCTATCTTAGGGATGTTTTTGTCCTTGAGTATGACTACCTTATTCATGTTTGAGGCGAGAGTGTACTACTTGGTGTAAGAATAGTAGTCTTTGGTCGAATGCAAGGTTGTATTATATTCTTGTGACGAAGTAAAAAAACAAAAGCCAAAACGACCTCTTTTGGCAGAAAGAGAGTTCTCAATTATTATAGAAAAAGGTAAGGTTTCCGCTCTGATCTTCATTAGAAGAGCCCCCCTAATTATCTGTAAAGCTGATGGATTTGTGATGGGCTCTAACGATTAATGCTGACAAATTCAGTAAGGTGTCAGGTCCGCAGCTGCCTCGATGTAATCAAGTTGATATTATACAGTCCCCATAGCCCCTAGTGCAGTATCAACTCAATTTGCCTGTGCAGGTGACAAATGGACTTTGCTACCTGACTAATCATGTCAGGGAGACAATGGCGGCTAATGACCTCGCTAATCCCCCTGCTTTTAACGACGTAATAAAGCCCAGAAAGTGGGAACCGAATTCAGCTGTGTCGCCACTTCTCTCACTCGGCTGCGAAAAAATGGCCTCATCATTTTCTTCCCCCTCATCAAGTATTCTTCCGTATTTGACATTTCATATTTTCCAGCTGTTTCTCAACTTTTGTGTTGCGCTTTTGGATGCTCTTTTTATGCGGACGAATTATAGTTTTTTTTTTTAAAACATCACTCCTCAAATATTGAATTATTTATTTAAATCTTATAAAAAAAAATGTTGGTCAAACACACTTAAATATAATGTATTGCAAGTCAGTGCACTTTTGTTTTTTTAGGGTTTAAAAAAATATATATTTTCAGTAGGTCTTGTCAAGATTCACTGAGATGTGGGTTCAAGTGAAAACACTTCCTTCCTTGATGGTGGGGAACTCTTTTTGAAAGTTGTGGGGGGTAAAATTTTATATTTGGAATGGTTAAGTATACCACTGACCTGGGATTAATGGCTGTGCTTGCCCAGGGTAGCTAAGATTACATAGCGACCTTTGTGCAGCTCGTTGGTGATGCTGTTATGTGATATTCGGTTCTGTAAATAATCAGCATACTATGATTTATGTGCAAACCTCTAAATCAGCGGCAATAGTGGGTTCACCATGTGACGGAAACCTTTTCTACTCATTTCGTTTTTAATGTAGGGCAAAAAAGGGTTTTGAATACACGGCACGTTCAGAGCTTGTGATTTTTTTTTTATTATGTGTGTGTGTGTGTGTGTGTGTGTGTGTGTGTGTGTTTTTTTTTTGCTTGCGCTGGCATATTCTAGGTCTGATTGCAAGCAGTTTGCGTGTCCAACTTTTTCACATCTCGCCTTCTTCTCTCAGTTCTTTAACAAAACCAAGGCTATACCATCATGTTTTTTCAGTTGTGTTTGTTCGGTGTCGTGTAATTTGGGCTGAAGTCCTGGTTTTTAGCTAACAACAACACAGGCCTACATTTATTGTAACTGTAAAATTTCCGTACAACGGGAATTCAGAGGAGAGCTTAACTTTGTCTTCAGATAGATAAAGAAACCTGGTCTCATATTTGAAACAATAGTTAGCATGTAGCTACAGTGAAAAGCTTTAGTGTGTGTGTGTGTGTGTGTGTGTGTTTAGCAACCATAGTCTCCCTTCCCGCTTCCCGGTGCCTCAGTAGAGGTTACACTAATTGGAGCGCTTGTGTCGTTAGCAGGTGACATCGATCCGTTTCGTCGATAGCCAGTTTTGCTCTTGTGCCTCACTCTGAGACTAATAGTTAAATTTGCATCTGGGAATAGAGCCAGTCAAAGGTCGAACAGTCTCCTTTCTCCCTTTCACATGACTATAGTCCCCTTACCACCTCATTGTGTGTACATATGCGTGTGGTGTGTGTGTGTGTGTGTGTGTGTGTGTGTGTGTGTGTGTAGCATGTGGTGTCTGCATGTGTTTGTATATGTGTAAGTGCATGATAGAAATTATTCTTTTGCTATTGTTTATTTTTTTTACTTGAATATAACACTAAAGCAGGGGTCTTATTTTTGCATTCAGTATGTGGATAGAGATAGCCATGCTAAGTAACGGCATGAAAATAAAAACAGCCCAGACCTCCCTTGTGCCCAGTCATTCCCGCTGAACTAGCCTCAGGACAGGTTTTTACCATCAGTATCGCCACCTTTCCTGCACTGTGAAAACATACACTACTCCCACACACGCACGGAAACACACACACATAAACACATGCCGGCTTATATTCTCTCTCTCTCTCTCTCTCAGACACACAGCCACACACACAAACTCACTCTTACACAAACAACAACAAAAAACAACAAAATAAGAAATGGGAGAAACCCATTATTTCGCGATTGTTAGTACGTGCAGTGCATAGTTTTAGTTTTGACATTTGACAACTTTGAAATGCCTATTTTAATTTAATTTAGTATTTTTTGTAATACTTTTGACGTTTAACATGACATGTTTTCACTCCAGCATAAAATCGTTATCTGTGGTCAGAGGACTGTTAAATGAACATATATTTTTTGCTGCTGTTTTATATAGTATACATGTATTAACTGAGTTATTACAAACACAAACAGAGAAACATATTTGCAACAATGTTCTGGAATAATTTAATAAATGTGCTCTGAAGTTATTAGATTTGTGCAAATTTATAATGATCTAAGTGAGATTATGAAGTTAATGTTTGTCATTTTCAAGGAATACTTTTTCCTTAGCGACTTCGTCGATAAAACTTTGTGTGTTTGTGGGCGCCTGTGTGGATGTGTCCTACATTTGATCAAGGATTCAATCTTCCTTAAACTGGTAGGATTTTTAAGTGGCCCCATAGTGTTAGCGGAAGTCTCCGAGACCTAAATCTAACATGTTCTTGTCATTAATAAAAGATGAGCAATTACGGAATATTTTGTCTAATAAGTATTTGAGTGCCTTTGCGCAGAAGAAACACGTAGCTTACCCACTCATTACATCAGTTAGCATGGGCAGAACACAGAGCGCCAGGCACTCCTTTGATGCCAACAAACAAACATACAAACGAGATGGGCCCTCTCCAGAGGAGAAACGCTTTACCCAGGGACCCCGGCGAGCTCCTCCTCTCACCCCCACTCTCTTTCACTCGCGCGCTCTCTCTCTCTCGTTTTCTGTGCCTCACACTCACGCACACACACACACACACACACAGTTCTCTCTCTCCGCCTTTCTCTCCTTCATGCGTGCATCTACTTTTCTCTCTGTCTCTCTCTCTCTCTCTCTCTCGCAGTCTCTCTCATCTTCCATCAGCCGCTTTCAGCGCGAGCATGGCAGAGCAAAAAACGAGAGGAAAATGTTGCTTAAAAATGCTAATTTTTTTTTCTACATGAAAGCACCCCTATTTTACCTCATTAAACATAAGGCCCATGCAGATTAGCAGCCATGGGCAGAGGGAGGGAGCAGAAGGGGATACCAATGACGGAGAGATGCAGAGAGAGAGAGAGAGAGAGAGAGAAAAGGCTATGAGGGAGAGAGAGGGAGTGTGAGAGCGGGAGAGTGAGTGTGTATCCGTGTACGTGTGTGTGTGTGTGTGTGTGTGAGAGAAAGAGAGGGAGAGAGAGAAAGAGAGGGGCGAGGGGTTGCAGTTTTCAGGAAGGGTATTAAAGCTGACAGATGAACAGGACGACGGACAAATTCTCCCGCAGCAGCTGTGACTGCGGCCATTATCTTGACAGGTGTCAATTAAGAATTACTGCCTGGTGGAGTGGTCCGTTTCGCCTCCCCCCAAACACCCC
>NC_045162.1:26825939-26830939 GCF_900700415.2 Clupea harengus | reverse complement strand
ACACACACACACACACAGAGGCACACCAGTTGGGAAAGAGATGGCATGTCTGTCTTTCTCCCCATGGCAACTGCCACAACCACACACACACACATACAAACACACACACACGCACACACACACACACACACAAACACCACCTGTGTGTGTTTTAAAGCAGGTGATTTTAGGAGCATAAAGAATTAAAGAATGGGAAGTGAGAGAGTGAAAGGCTTTTTGAAAAAGGAAAAAGGGAAAAAAAACGGAACGATCTGGCCCTTGCAGCATGACTACATCAATAGGCTCTTTTCTCCCTCCCTCCCTCCCATTCCCTCTCTCTCCTTCCCTCCCTCTCCCTCTCTCTCTCTCTCTCTCTCTCTCTCTCTCTCCCCCCTCTCCCTCTCTCCACCTCTTTGTCTGCGTCTCTCCCCGGTGCTCGGCGGAACGGCCCTTTTCATTTGTCTTCATAAGCCTAATTTATTTTTGCAGCCAGATGTGGGCTGACAGACATCACTCAGTGCCCCACACCCCCTTAGCCCCCTCCATACCCACCCGCCCACCCCTGCTAGGAGGTCAGGAAAACAGTCAGGTTGTAGCCCCCCCCACCCCCACCCCCACCGTCACCACCACCACCCTGTCCTGTTCCACTGACTCCCCCCATCAGCATTACGGGAGATGGATGTGTCTTTAAAGCAGAGATTGATTGTGGATATCAGAGTTATGGTGTCATTTATCACGGCCAATATTATTTAGACTGGGGGGGAATAGAGCTCGGAGGTGGGACCCGCCAAGGGCCCTCGCCTGGCAGGGGACAATCTGAGGGAAGTTTAATAGATTATAGTGGAGCATTTGTCTGTGTGTGTGTGTGTTTGGGTGTGTGTGTGTGCGTGCCTGGGTGTGAATTGTGTTTTTTTTTTATTTTTTTTTTTTTATCAGATGTATGTGCGTGTCTGTGTATGGGTATCTGTGTGTGTGTGTGTGTGCGTGTCTGTGTATGGGTATCTCTGTGTGTGTGTGTGTGTGTGTGTCTGTGTATGGGTATCTGTGTATCTGTGAGAGCGCTCAAGTGTACGCGGAGGAAAGCACCGGATCCTGCCATCGCATTTATCTCACACACACATCAGACATTTTTCTTGTATGTATGTTAATGCCATTGCATTTTATTTTTGCAGCTAGGGCTGCAAGTATGCGCGTGTGTGTGTGTGTGTGTGTGTGTGTGTGCGCACGTGTGTGCTTTCTCCCTGGTGCTAGGCAGGGTATGCATACTATTAGTGTAGGTAGATTCTGGGGCAATGCTGTGTGTTCGGTGTGTGTATGTGTTTGTGTTGTGTGAGTCTTTGTGTTGTGTGTGTGTGTGTGTGTGTGTGTGTGTGTGTGACATTCTCTCTCCCTCTAGTAAACGGCTCCATTGATCCCTTCGGTGACGTGATTGTCTTCGGGAGTCTTCTCCTGTCGGACGCTTGATTTACAGATTCATTAAGATCCTCCACTCGCCTTTGTCACTTTACACCCCTACCACACACACGCACACTACACACTACACACACTACACACACACACACACACACACACACACACACACACACAGAGAAGAGAGGACACCCTCTTTGTCCAGAGTCCCACAACTCAAGGACGGTTCTTGTCTCTCTCTCTCTCATTCTCCCTCCATGTCTCCATCTCTCCCCTTCTCTCTCCACCTCTCTGTCCATCTGTCCATCCATCCGTGTAGTTATTATTTTGGTCTCTTTACTGCATCCAGACAGTTTGGTGAGTGAGAGTTCGACTGTGACACCCCCGCCCCCGCTCTGGCTGCTTAGAGAGCTTCTTCTCATCTTTTATGGTGCGGAGGTGGATCTTCACTAACTGACATTCAAATACACACGGTTATGTACCAAACCACGTGGAACGGCCAACAAATGACCAACGTCTCCTCACCTTAGCAAACCTAGTGTGTGTGTGTGTGTGTGTGTGTGTGTTTGAGTTTGTTCGTGTGTGTGTGTGTGTGTGTGTGTGTGTGTGTTTGAGCTTGTTCGTGTGTGTGTGTGTGTGTGTGTGTTTGAGCTTGTGCGTGTCTCTGCACTAACTAACTTGCCAGGGGTGTTGCCAGGGATGATGACGTTTAATGCCTGGTACATTAGTGAAACTTTTTTCCCTCCTCCGTTAGCTGTCTTGCCTACATGATCTCATTCTCTTTCTCTCTCTATCTCTCTTTCTCTCTCTCACTCACTCACTCAGACGCTCAGAAGAAAGTTATTCCTCTCTTTCTCCCCCCCCCAAAAAAAAAAGAAACCGACAGATCACCTCCATTATCTGAAGTCAAGTCATGCAGGAATGCAAAAAAAAAAAAGAAAGCAGGAAGGTAATCACACATTGTACTGGTCCTCTTTGTCACTGTCGTCATCCGCGTGATGGAAACCGTCCTGAAATATGAGATTAAAACCTGCCACTGACTGATGTTATTAGGCAGATATGCCGTACACATTACTATCTCTCCCCCCACCCCCCCCCATCCTCCACACACCCCCTCCCCCACACCCCACCACCCACCCAAAAAGGATTACCGCAAATTATACAGCAAGACAGACTTGATTTCTCCCTCTCCTCTGTAGATGTGGGCATATGCGTCTCTCTAAGTTGACAGCGTCTGTCTCCGCTTAGTTCTGTGAGACAGGTTGTGTGACAGTTGACGTCTGGCAGGGGTTTAAACTGATTCCCCCCACCCCCCCCCACCCACCCCCCCCTCCACCCACCACCTCCCTTACCCTCTTTTTTCCACCCTCTTCTAAAAAAGTGCCTGTTCTTTTTAGCACGCGAGCAGCCTTGCGGTGGCAGGCTCCATCCAAAAGCGTTTATCAAAAAGAAGATGGAGTTAATGCGACTTCAAAGACGGTACCAGGCCGTTAGGAAGTGAGGAGTCTGGTAAAAAAACCTGTTAAATATTGATTAACCATAAACTTGGGGATGGGCCAGCACAGGTGGGTTGTGGGAACATAATCTAACTGTCACCTTCCAAAACCTCACTCTTAGAGAACCAGACTAGAAGGAAAACATTGGTCCACGCACAGACCATGCTATTATTTGTGATAACACTCCGCATTACGGTCTATAACTATACCATCGTGTGCGGTATAACGCACTAATCTAATCTGTCAGTTTGTGAAAGCTTATTATTCAGTACTTACATTACTCTTATTGATTACAATATGTTTCTGTTACAAAGCCTCAATGTGCTCTTATTCTCACTCTCTGCATGTTGTTCAACTGAACTCAATAGTCTCGGTATATTGGAACACGTGGAGTAAAGTAAGGTCAAATACAATTTAGTGCAAATTTGTTAGTTGTTACACTCTTCGTGTTTAAAAAATTGTTTGCTGTGAACTTTTCAAGTCTGTCTGAGTTTTGTGTGTGTGTGTGTGTGTGTGTGTGTGTGTGTGTGTGTGTGTGTGTGTGTGTGTGTGTGTGTGTGTGTGTGTGTGTGTGTGTGTGTGTGTGTGTGTGTAAAAGGTGTCCTCTCAGGAACATGCTGGAATCTCTTGTCAGTCCAGCGCCTGTCGTGGTCTGATTTGTGGCGTACACTGAGCTCTTAATGTAGCGCTGTAAACTTGGAGGGGATTTATAAGTGAGACCCTGTTTCTTCCCGAGTCTGAACGCTCCCCGCGGGATCACATGACAACTTTAGTTACAGCCCCAGTGCTGTTATTTACCGGCCGCGGACTTTTTCAAATTCATCTCTTTCCTCCTTTTCAATTGCTCTCTCTCTTTCCCTCTCTCCCTCTCTCTTTTCCTTCTCCGACACCTCCCCTCTCTCTCTCTCTCTCTCTCTCTCTCTCTCTCTCTCTCTCTCTCTCTCCTGCTGAGTCCTCCCCTCCCCTCTCGTTGCCGCCTCCTCATTTGTTACGTGTCGGTTAGCTATCTGTGTATCTGGGAGCCGTATTGTGTTGGACTCTCCTCTGCTTTTCTCCTTTACTCTCCCACATTCTTGATCTCCATCTCTTTCTTTCTCTCTCTCTCGCTCTCTCTCTCTCTCGATCTCTCTCTCACACATACACACTCTCTCTCTCTCTCTCTCTTTCTCTCCCCCCCTCTCAGTTGCCTGTGTTGTGAGGAGTTGTGTCTGATGGCCTTGTGAGGTGTATGTGTGTGTGTGTGTGTGTGTGTGTGTGTGTGTGTGTATGCGTGTGGGAGAGTGAGTGAGTGAGTGTGTGTGTGTGTGTGTGTGTGTGTGTATGCGTGTGGGAGAGTGAGTGAGTGAGTGAGTGTGTGTGTGTGTGTGTATATGCGTGTGGGAGAGTGTGTGTGTGTGTGTGTGTGTGTGTATGCGTGTGGGAGAGTGAAGTACGTGGCAGATCTCGCTGCCAGCCAAGCAGACTGTGGCCAACACCTGCTCCTGTCTCCAACGCCCTCACTCTTCTCATTACCTGTCAATCTATCACAGGCAGACATATCAGATGTCTCCCAGAGAGGTGGGGGGGGGGGGGGGGGGGGGCAGACGCCAGAAGGGCGAGAACACTGAAGACAGGGGGAGATGTGCCCTTCTGCTGGGCCTGTTTCTGATTCAACACACAAGACACACATTTCACTTACAAAAAGCAACCATTGTTTTGTTTGTTAGTTTTTTTTGACAAAACAAAACAACACTGTTTTTTTTTCTGAAGGTGTTTGAGAATTTCTCTCTCACCAGCTGAGAGGATTGTTGTGTTATACACACACACACATGAGTGTTTGTGGCTTACTCTCTCCCCCCCGCCCCCCCCCCTCCACTCGTGTTAGTTTTTGGGATGGTCCACCCCCTGCGGTCGCGGGGTTTTTGGGTCGGTCCTTTGATTGGCGTCTCTGTGTAGAGAGGTGAAGCCCTTGACAAGCAAGCAGCCCCTGCAGCTGGGCGGGGCCAGAGGTGTCAGGTTACAGTAGCACGGCGGCTGCTGCTCCGGTCTCCTAGGGATGGGGGGGGGGAGGGGGGGGGGGGGGGCGCGGGGGCGGCGGGGGGAGGGGTGCGCGGGCGGTCCAACGCCTCATCAAGG